>NC_056568.1:3138135-3187281 GCF_013358625.1 Macadamia integrifolia | reverse complement strand
AACCATCTTACCTTCTTTGCTCAAGAACGACTTCAAACCCTCCAACCACTTCAAACCCACAATGTTCCTTCCACCTTGTCAATATCTCTTCAAATCCTTCAAGATCAACACATAAATCATCTATTAAACCTTAGATTCATCATTTCAAAGGGGTTTTACAAGATCTCAAGAAACCATACTCGAATCAAGGGTTTAAAGCTTGGGTATGGTGAATGTTCACAAAACCCAACTTTTTTTACCTCCAACTGTAGATCTAGAGTTGAAGATCACTCTCCCGGCACCGGAATGGGAAGATCGAGCTTCGGCGCCGCTGAAATCCCCCTTTTTTTCCTCTTCCTTCTCTTCCTTTCTTCTTCCCTTTCTTTTCTCTCTCCTCTTTACTTTTCTCACCAACGTACGAGGGTAATAAATGGAAAGAAAAGAAAATCATAAAGCCTTATATACCATTCCTAATTAAGTGAATAGTGCACTTGAATGGGTCACTCAGGTGGGTGCACCCACCTGTCCTACCCACCTGAGAGCCAAAACTTGGGATTTTGACCAGGTTCGGACCTCGGCGCGAACCCCACCCCAGGCATACGATGTAGCATACGTATATACCTTAAAATACGGACATAATACCTGTTTTATCCGTACATAGCCTTATGGTAGGTGCACGTACACGGTTTGGGCACTCCCGTCTCTTCTGGCACTGGCTCGGACTTGTCGGGCCAGCCGGTGTTTAAGGTCACCCGTACCATCATAGCCCATAAGGAACCCGCTCTAATTTCCTCTAGCTCGGTTCCTACATGGTTAAACCGGTTCAACCGCGAAATCAGACCGGGTTTAAGAAGCGGGGTATTACATTTTGTGTCAACTTGGTTTTTCTTTCTCCATGAAAATACTTGGATATTGCCCAAGGAGATTGTGGCAACCAGCAAACACCATGATTGATTTACATATACAATGGCCAGATGTAATCAATGGATCAATTGTTCCCAATTATCAAATGAAATTTCACAGTCAAGAAAGTGACCAAAGCTTTGTCCTACAAAAATCAAAAGAGGTTCTGGCATATGTTTCACAGAATCTGTTTTAGGTTTTTTTTTTTACTATTTTCCTCTAAACTTTGTCCTAATACAGGGTAGCTTTCCCAGCTAAGAAAGAGACCAAAGCTTTGTATTAGAGAATAGATTGATCAAAAATCTAAAAAAGTTTTGCCATTTGCATAAAACCTATTATGGTAATTGGGTGCTTACAGAAGGAAAGGTGAGGGGAGAGAGGTGTTACGTATAGGGAGAACATCACCCAGGAGACCCACCAATGCATTCCTCAGTGAAGGTTCTTCCTTCCTCCATTTCGTTATTATGGGAAGAATAAGAAGGAGAACGGGCCAGTGGGTGGTGGGTTGCATGAAGAAGACGAGAGAGGCTTGGAGCCTTGGTGGGGGAGGGGTGGATCCAGATCCTCTATTATTCTTCATCATGTTATTCTTGTGTTATTCTAGGTGCAGAAGATGACACGTGGCATGGGCGGCTAAGATGAGGAGAGAGGAACATGACCATAAAGAATCGATTTTAACTGAATCACTCAAACTGGTCTACCACGAACCCAGATCGAATGGAAAATAATCCTCTGTTTTTCTCATCCTGTTTTTCCTTGTTTTGCTACCTGCAGAACACGACACGTGGACAACTTTAAGACCAACGCACCGGATGTAATAATCCTCACCCAACCTTGACCGTTGGATCCTCTGTTGTCCACATGTCGTGTTCTGTAGGTAACAAAACAAGGAAAAACAGGGATGAGAAAAACAGAGGATTTTGATCCAGATCGAATCAACCTAATATTTTATTTTTGAAATCTGAAAACAGAGCGCTCAATTATCTCTCTCCTCTCTCAGTTCTCAGATAGATCTCTCTCTCTCTCTCTCTCTCTCTACACTCTTAGATCCTTCGTGATCTCTTGAAGCTTTCTCTTCCACACTCGACTTGTTCTCAGCGGTCTCCCGAAGCTCTCTCTTCAACCACTTACTCCACTTCCCATATTCATAGTAAAATTCTTCCATAGCAGGAGAGTTTTTTTTTATGGAACAACTGGAATAAATGGAATCCTCCAAATATGCTACCTTTGAAGGTTGATCTATAGAACCCAATACAATAAAGACACAGAAAACTGGGAAAAAATAAATCCTCACAAGTATGGTCTCCAGAAATGCAAACAGAAGAAAAAATAAAAACTCGCTTACAAATAATGAAGTATTCCAAAAATCATTTAAGAAAAAAAAGAGTTTTTCATATTCGGATAACTCAGATCCTCTTGGATCAGATAGAAAGCTCGCGATCAGTCGATCTTCTTCCGCAAAGGGTCTTTAAAGAGAACTTTGTTTTCGTCTTTTCAAATAAGAAAGGGAGAGGGGAGGGAGAGGACCTATACCCAACGAAGGAAAACCAAAAATCGTAGGCTAAGAAAGGAGAGAGATCTACATGTGATACTCATTTGAATCATTATAATATAGTTAGAAAAAATCGAACAGATAAAATCGATTCATGAAAAAAAAAAAAAAAAAAAAGAAAGAAAGAAAGAAAGAAAGAGAGAAAATGAATTGTAAGGTTGTATGATAGGAATCGGGAGGACAACGGCTATGATTCAAGTGGGGCAAGTGGACCACAACGGTTGTAAAATGACGTCACAGTTGGTTCAGCCATTACAGCAGACTAACGTTTCTACTAGGGGAGCGTGAGTTGTTAGGAAGGTTCCAGAATTGAATGTTTTGTATAAAGGGGAACGATACCCTGTTTTAGGGCATTTTTTTGACCTTTAGAAACTTGTCAATTCTTTCGTTGAGGAGCTTCCCTGGAAGGAAGAGGATTCTGTAAGAAATTGTTTCAGATTCTTTTCAATCAATTCATTCATGATTGATTTAGAAATCTGTCTCATTTCCTAACATTTGGTATCAAGAGCAAGATCCTGGATGTGGTGTCAGCCCATGACGGAGGGAACTAGAGCTCAAGAAGCAAGGAAAATGGAAGAAGCTTTGAGAAATGTTAAAGAACCTATACAAAAGCAGATTGAAGAGTTGAAATTGGAGGTTGGCAACATAGGAAATATGCTTTCAAGATTAAGCTTGCAGCTGAGGCAAATGAGCCATGGAAGGGAAAGGATCATGGAAGAGACAATCTCAGAAGGTACCAGCCAACCTAGAAATAATTTTCGACCAAGGTTCACAAGGATAGACTTTCCAAGATTCAATGGAAATGAACCCAAGGGGTGGGTTTATCAGTGTCAGCAATTCTTTCAATTCAATGACATTGAAGAACACAGAAAGGTTCATTTGGCATCAATCCATTTGGAGGACAAAGCCATTCAGTGGTTCCAATGGTATCAATCAATGAAAGGGGAAGTAAGCTGGGAAGAATTTACAAAGGATGTCTGCATCAGATTCGGAGAGGACCAGAGTACTGATGCAATTGGAGAATTAACCAAACTATGACAACTTACAACGGTGAAGGCAAACCAGGAGAAATTTGAAGAGATAGCTAATCGCACAAAAGGGCTATCTGAGTCTTTTTTTATTAGTTGCTACATCAGTGGGTTGAAGGATGAAGTAAGGAATGCTGTCAAGATGTTTCAACCTACAACCATGGGTCAGACCTTGGGATTGGCCAGGTTGCAGGAAGATTCGGTGGAGGCAATAGCTAGAAAAATAAGAACAACAGTGGCCAAGGTAACATTGTCTCAACCAAATGATTCCTATATAAAATCCAACAACAATGCGAGGAGTAGCATTAACTAGATCCCACCTATTAAAAGAATCACCCCAGCAGAAATGGAATCGAGATGAGCTCGAGGCCTCTGCTATAACTGTGATGAAAGATACACCACTGGCCATAGGTGTAAAAGACAACAGTTGTATATGATGGTGGGTGAAGAAGATGAAAACCCACAAGATATAACAGTTGTATCAGTCCACGCACTCTCTGGAGCTACTAATTATCATACCATGAAGATCAAGCGTTTTGTAAAGAAGAGGCCTATTATAGTGCTCATTGATTCGGGCAGCACACATAATTTTTTTGATGAGAAGATAGCAAAACAAGCTGGTTGCAAGATTCAGCAAACCAATCCACTATGGGTTTCAGTTGCGGATGGAGGCCAGGTCCCTGGTAATGCAATCTCCCCACAGTTCATTTGGGTAATGCAAGGTCAACTATTTTAAGCAGAAATGAGACTTACCATTGGGTGGATGTGATGTGGTATTGGGAATTTAATGGTTCTCTACGTTAGGACCAATCTTATGGGATTTTGAGAAGCTTAAGATGGAATTTAAGCAGCAAGGGAAGAAGGTGGTGTTAAGAAGCATCAAGGAAGAACCCTGCATCCATCAAATCACAGGAGAAGCCATGAGTAAATTAATGAGGAAAAGTCCTTACAGATTAATGGGTCAGCTATTTTCTCTCACAACAGAGTTGCAGCCCCAACAGGTAAACCTGACTTGTCTCCTATATTAGAAGAATTCTCAGATGTGTTTAAAACGCCAACAACCCTGCCACCAATTAGGGAAAAAGATCACCAGTTTTGTTACTGTGAGACCATATCGATACCCATATGTGCAGAAAAATGAGAGTGAGAAGATTGTTAAGGACTTGCTGGAAACAGGGGTAGTCAGGCCCAGTGTGAGTCCTTTTTCCTCACCAGTTTTGTTAGTTAAAAAGAAAGATGGGAAATGGAGATTTTGTGTAGACTATAAAGCTTTGAATCAGGTGACCATTAAAGGTAAGTTTTCTATACCTGTCATAGAGGAATTATTGGCTGAATTACATGGGGCTAGGTTCTTTTTAACACTGGACTTGAGATCCAGGTGCCATCAGATTCTAGTTCATGAAGAGGACATTCACAAAACAGCCTTCAGAACTCACCAAGGACATAACAAATTTACTGTGATGCCTTTTGTCTTGACTAATGCACCAGCTACCTTCCAAGCTCTAATGAATCAAAATTTTCAGCCCTTCCTAAGGCAATTTGTATTGGTCTTCTTTGACGATATCCTAGTTTACAGGCAAACATGGGAGGCTCACTTGAAACACTTGAGAATAACTCTAGACATTCTTAGAATCAACACTATATGCTAAGCTCAGTGAATGCTCATTTGGAAAAGAAGAGAGAGATTATTTGGGGCATATCATTTCCTACCAAGGGGTATCAGCAGACCCAACCAAAATTGAGGCTATGATACATTGGCCTAAACCCCAAAGTGTGAAGCAGCTGCGTGGTTTTCTGGGGCTTTCAGGGTACTATAGGAAATTTGTACAAGGATATGGAATTATTAGTAAACCTCTTACTAATATGTTCCGAAAGGATCAATTTCAATGGTCATATGAAGCTGAACAAGCCTTTGAGCAGCTCAAACAGGCCCTGACCTCAACCCCAGTGTTTGCTCTTCCTGATTTTTCCAAGCCATTCACCTTGAAGTGCGAAGCATGTAATGAAGGGGTGGGAGCAATTCTAATGCAGGAAAAATGGCCTATTGCTTATTTAAGCAAAGACCTTACCGGACGGAATTTGGGGCTGCCAACCTATGAAAAGGAAATGTTGGCAATTTTACATGCTATTAAAAAAATGGAGAACTTACCTCTTGGGCCACTATTTCATTATCAGAACTGATCACCAAAGCCTGAAATTTTTTTAAAGCAACGAGTCACTACGTTGTTACAACAATAGTGGTTAACAAAAGTCTTGGGATACGACTATGAGATTTGTTACAAATCTAGAAAGGAAAATGTAGAAGCTAATGCACTCTACAGGCTTCCTAGTACAATGAGTGAATGTAGAGCTATTTCAGCTTTGGTTCTAACATGGTTGCAGGAGGTCCAGGCAAGTTGGGAAGAGGACCGTAAGGTCCAAGAAATTATAACTCAGCTGTCCATTGATCCAAATGCATCTACAGACTACAAATGGCAGGATGGGGTATTACGATTCAAAGGGAAGTTAGTTGTTGGTAATACAGGTACTTTGAGGAAGACTATCATATCAGCATTACGTTCCAGCAGCATAGGCAGACATTCAGGAATCACGGGCACCGCCAAAAGAGTTGCTCAATTTTTTTTTTGGCCAAAACTCAATGCAGATGTTTGTGAGTTTGTATTTGAATGCGATCCTTGTTAATGCAATAAAGGAGAAAACATAGCTTACCCAGGTTTGTTACAACCCCTACCTGTTCCTCAAAAAATTTGGTCTGATATTTTAATGGATTTCATCATTGGACTTCCAAAATCAGACAGAAAGGAAGTTATACTGGTGGTGGTGGATCGACTTACCAAGTATGCACATTTGGTGGCCCTCGCTCACCCCTATACAACCTCCTTGGTGGCCACTGCATATTTTGATAACATCTTTAAACTGCATGGTCTTCCTTCAACAATTGTGAGCGACTGCAATGTGATTTTCACAAGTCAATTTTGGGCTACATTGTTCAAACTCTAGGGGACTCAACTGTGTCTCAGTTCAGCATACCATCCACAATCGGACGGGAAAACTGAAGTTCTTAACAGATGCATTGAGACCTTCCTGCGTTGTATGATGGGAGATAGACCACAAAAGTGGACTAGATGGTTGTCCCTTGCAGAATGGTGGTACAACACTAACTTTTAGTCAGCTATTAACATGACTCCTTTTGAGGCCCTCTATGGCCAGAAACCAGACTATCTTCCTGTTTTACCTCTAGCCGAAACAAAAGTTGCAGCAGTGGATACGTACTTGCAATAACATTGTTTGATGCTTCAACTCTTAAAAGACAACATGCACAAAGCACAAGAGAGAATGGAGTATTTTGCAGACAAACACCGCTCAGAGAGGGAGTTTGCTATCGGAGATTGGGTTTATCTACGTCTACAGCCGTATCGCCAAGCAACCCTAGCCTTGCGTAGGAGTTTCAAGCTGGCTGCTCGTTTCTATGGCCCCTTTCAAGTGAAGGAACGAATTGGTACTGTTGCTTACCGTTTGAAGCTTCCACCACATTTAAAAATCCATCCTATCTTTCATGTGTCCCTACTTAAGAGAAAGCTCGGCCAAGCTGTGGTACCAACAACTACACTTCCAGAAATTGGTTCCGAAGGATAGTTGTTAGTCGAGCCCATAGCAATCTTGGACCGCAAACTGATTAAGCGGAATAATCAAGCTATAAGTCAGGTCTTGGTGCAGTGGTTGAACACCATTCCAAAGGACTCCACCTGGGAGGACTGGTCGGTGTTACATAGCAGGTTTCTAGAATTCAATCCTTGAGGACAAGGGTTTTAAGGGGAAGGGAATGATAGGAATCAGGAGGACAACGGCTATAATTCAACTGTGACAAGTGGAGCACAACGGTTATAACATGACGTCACGTTTAGTTCAGCCGTTACAACAGACTAACGTTTCTACCAGAGGAGCGTGAGTTATTAGGAAGGTTCCAGAATGGAATGCTTTGTATAAAGGGGAACGATACCCTGTTTTAGGGCTTTTTTTTTTTAGAAACTTATCAATTCTTTCGTTGAGGAGCTTCCCTGGAAGGAAGAGGATTTTGTAAGAAACTGTTTCAGGTTCTTTTCAATCGATTCATTCATGATTGATTCAGAAATCTGTCTCATTTCCTAACATTGTAATTGGTCAAGTAATCTGCAACTCAAGATAGGCAAAAACCAACTTCCATTCCACGATGCTACTGCGGCAACTAAAATGATGCTAAAATAAGAAATGCGGATGTTTACTTGAACAAAGTGGTCAGTTTGATCTGGGTTCGTGGCAGACCGGTTTGAGTGATTCAATTAAAACCGGTTCTTTGTGGTCATGTTCCTCTCTCCTCATCTTAGCCGTCCAAGTTGCCCATGCCATGTGTCGTCTTATAATAGGGCTTTAAATGGGGTTATGTACCAATAAACCTTAAACGGACCTTAAAGAGTCTTTAATTGTCTTAATTTTAAGATACTTTAAAATATTTTATTAAATCATCAATGATTTAGAAAATATATTACACTTAAATACATTCAATAATTGATAAAATATCAATGAGAAAATATATACTTTATTGTATAAAAAAATATAAATATAAATTGTTAAACTAAACGTGTCGGGCTAAGATGGTCGGGCACCATCAGGCTTACCCATTGCACTGTGTATTATCTATTTATAAATGAGCCAAGCCTGAACCTGACACATTTAATAATCGATATAGATTGAGTCAGTCTTTAAACGGCTAGACCCGATCCATCTAACTGATTCGAACTTGAGATTGGCACCCCTACCCCACACCATCTCGAAGAAACCATTTCTCTTTATTTAAATAGAAATAGACTCAATAAATGTACCAAACACTTGACAAAATCGTTGTCTTGTCAGTAAAAAAAAAATCCAATGTTTTCCTTTTCGTCTTCAAAATGATCTTCTATTGACACATTTGAAATTCTGTGTCTGGGTTTAGTTTGATTGAAGTTCTTAGAAAGCTTCGGTGGGAATTTGGAAAGATGAAGAAGGAAGACATGGTAAAGCTGATTAGTGCCGAAGGCTTCGAATTCGTCATCGACAAAAAAGCTGCCATGGTTTCTCAGACTATTCGTAACATGCTCACTTCTCCAGGTTTCTCTCCCAATCTGAATTTTATGTGGATAGTGTTTAATTGCAGAAACTTATGGATTTTTTTTCCAAGATTTTGTGCTAAGCGTCTGCTGTCGCCTTTCAAATTGGCAGGGAGTTTTGCTGAAACTCTGCATGGACAAATCACTTTCCCAGAGATTAGTACGACTATCTTGGAGAAGATCTGTCAATATTTCTACTGGTCACTGCAATACGCTAGGTCCCAATCTTTCTCTCTTCTGTGCGTTTGTGTTATTATGTTTTGCTCGTCTTTTTGCGTGTCTCTCATGCCGAAGGCAATGGTTTGGATTGGGTGCTTTTATTTTCTTACAGATTTTCTAGAACTGTGAATCAATTAGAAGTTTGAATGCTTTCCCTGACAAAATACTTTTCTGAGGAAGAACTCTAAAAGTTGAGGAGTTGTTTTTGGATTTTTCCATACTTAGATTGTTTAGGTTCCACAATTCTGCATTTTAATTAGACTTACCCAGCGACAGTACATGTAAGCTCCAAAATTACATTTAAGCTCGTTCAATCTTTGGCTGGTTTTTTGTCCCCAAAGTATTTTGAAATTTTAAATTTCTTTACGTTACTGTTACCAGCGCAATGGATAAACATGATGCCTAGGCTATTTATCGGGGTTCAGTTGAGTTATTTGTTCATTCTATGAGTTTTGTATGGATGTAGCTTCATAGGGTGATACAGCCAAATTGATCTCTCGGTGGGGAAATGACACGTGTCGCCTCTGAGACACGTGTCCTCCACTAGATAAGGGTTCTAAGAAATCAATCACGCTCAATCACTCAAGCACGCTTGATCACTCAGTCACGCGGGATCACGTCATTTGCATGAGGGGAATATTCCCCACAAGAAGGATGGTCGTAGGGGAGAAGGACGGAGGAAAAGACAAGAAGGAAACCCTAGCCCCGAAGAAGGATATAAGGAGGCCGAGAGGAAGGAAGAAGGTAAGCTCTGATACCCTCACCATTACTCCCTTACTGAACTGTGCGGCCGACCCTAACTTGAGCGTCGGAGGACTAACCCTGGACAAAGCTCCGGGCCTCCGTCGTCTGTGCCTGTGCAGGACCAACTAGCGGGGTTTTTTGGCAGCAACAGATTGGCGGCGTCTGTGGGAAACGACGGTAATGGTGGGGAGAACCTACAACCGCAAGAGGACAAGAGCGACGTCCAACATAGACATGGGGGAAGAACCTTCAGGGGAGCTTCCTCCCTCGGTGGAGATAGGACGAGAAAGGGGCAATGACGACCGGGAAGTGTCCGTCAGGTACCAGCGTTCGGCTGGATATTCAGTACGTGAAGGTAGTGATCATCAGCCTCCTGTAGCCCAGGAGTATTTTTTTGATGAAGCAGCAATTCGAAGACCTCCAGGACAAATATAACCGGATGGCCTAGACTATGAGGGAGGTCTCCAAAGCTGTCTCTCATAAGACCGGCGGAGCACCCCCAGGTCCCCACGTCCAGTTTGAGAGACCTCGAGATGAAGACCGGAGCAGTACAGGATCGACAAGGGCCGATCGTGACCCTCGAAACCGAGCGAGGGAGAGTCCCGCGCCCCGAGGTAGGACGCAACGCGCCGCCAGAGACCCACATGGGGATCCGCACCAAGGAGATAAACAGAGGCCCGAGGACTCGAGATTAAAGAGGATGATCCTAGACTTGAAGGATGAGATCAGGAAGGTGGCAGAAAACCAGACGGGAAACCGCGAGCCGGACCTCACCAATGACACGGCCCTAGCTAACGAGGTCATGAGGGACCTGCTCCCGATCGGTTTTCGTCTGCCCAAGTATGACACTTATGACTGGTCAGGGGACCCCGTCGATCACCTGGAAGGCTTTAAGGTCGCCATGCAGTTCCATTGGGTCTCGGAAAACATCATGTGTCGTGCCCTCCCATTGACGTTCAGAGGAGCGGCGAGGCTGTGGTACAACCGACTGCCGACGAAGTCGATCCACAGCTTCAGCGACCTGAGTTACTTCTTCGTGAAGGGATTCTCTAGTAGCCAACCCCTTCAGAAGACTACGTTGAACCTGACCAATGTCAAGCAGCAAGAAGGGGAATCGCTGCGGAACTACATGAAGCGATTCCAACAAGAAAAGATCACAATCAGAGGACTAGACCCGAAGGAGGAGTTCACGGCCCTGTTAGGAGGCGTCAAGGATAAGGAGTTGAAGAGGTCCCTAGCGAAGCATACACCTAGGAATCTGACCGAGCTGAGGGCACGATGCGATAAGTACATCCAGATGGAAGAAACCCTCCAGGCCGATGAAGAAGCCGAAAGGAAGGCGGCGAGAAAGAGGCTCTCAAGGGTTGACGATAAACCTCCGAAGGCAAAAGACGAAAGTCCGAGCTCAGTCGGGCCCCCAGTCCACCAAGTAAGTTTGAGAAGTACGCACCCTTGAACCGAAGGCGAACAGAGGTACTAATGCAGATAAAAGATTCCCTGGATGCCAGAGCCATGAAGTGGCCAGGAAAGATGGGGCGACACCCCGAGAGATGCAATGTGGACAGATATTGCCACTTCCACAGAGACCATGGCCATGATACCGAGGACTGTTGGCATCTCAAGGGGGAGATAGAAGGAATGATCCGAAGGGGATACCTAGGCCGATTTGTAGACCGGGAAAAGGAGGTGGCCCCAGACGGCAATGGCCGGAGGGATAACCGTTGGAGAGATGGCGGAGGTCGTTATGAGAGAGGGGGGCTCGCCCGCAGAGGCAATCAGGAACGGCGAAGGAACCAAACACCTGAGGAAGCTGAGCGTCGCCCCCGAGAGGAGAATAAGAGCCCCACCAGAGTTATAGCGACCATCTGTGGAGGCCCAGCCGCTGGAGAGAGTTCAGTCTCTGCCAGGAAGGCGAAGGCCTACGCGAGGAGCGTACATATGGCAGAATGGCCGAACAAGAAGGCGAAGACGGGGACGGTTATCTCCTTCTCAGATGATGATCTGGATGGGGTACAGACCCCGCATGACGATGCCTTGGTTATCACCATGACCATAGCGGATTGCAAAGTGAAGAGGATCTTAGTGGATAACGGCAATTCAGCTGATATCCTATTCCTTGAAGCTTTCCGGAAGATGGGCCTAGACGAGGGAAAGTTAAAGAAGGTCGAACACCCGTTGCAGGGATTCTCCGGCGTCCCGGTGAAGGTGGAAGGGTCGATTGAGTTGCCGGTAAGAGCTGGCACCGGAGATCGCCAGGCGACGGTCATGATCAACTTCCTGGTGGTGAGCATTACATTGGCATACAATGTCATACTAGGAAGGGTCGGATTGAACCTGTTAAAGGTTGTCGTCTCCACTTCCCATCTTAAGATGAAATTCCCGACCAAGAATGGTGTCGGGGAGTGTCGGGGCGATCAGGAGGCATCCCGGAGGTGTTACGCCACTACTCTATGGGGAAAAGAAAAGGCGGGCGAGGCGCTCCCGATAGAGGATCTACGCGATGATGCCAGTTATCAACGGGGGGAGCCGGCTGAAGATTTGGTGCAAGTGGAAGCTGAAGAAGGGGATGACACTCGGCAATTTCAGATTGGGGCTACCATGCCAAGGTTGCAGCGAGAAAGACTTGTCTCATTCCTACGGAACAACGCTGACGTATTCGCCTGGTCGGCTTCGGACATGCCCGGGATAGATCGAGAGGTGATAGAACATCATCTAAATGTTAGCCCAATGAAGAAGCCGGTGCAGCAGAAGAAGAGGACTTTTGCCCCCGAAAGATAGAAGAAAATGGACGAGGAAGTGGAGAAGCTACTGAAGGCCCAGTTCATCCGCGAGATCCAGTACCCGGAGTGGATATCTAACGTGGTAATGGTCCTGAAGGCAAACGGAAAGTGGAGGGTCTGCATCGACTTCACCGACTTGAATAAGGCCTGCCCGAAGGACGCATACCCCCTGCCGAAGATAGACCTCCTCATCGACGCCACGGCGGGATACGAGGCTCTGAGTTTCATGGATGCATACTCGGGGTACAACCAAATCAAAATGTCCGAGGCCGATGTCTCGAAAACATCCTTCATAACCGAGGGTGGGCTGTACTGCTATGAGGTCATGCCTTTCGGACTAAAAAACGCAGGGGCCACCTACCAAAGATTGGTGAATAAAATTTTTAAAGGGATGATCGAAAAAACCATGGAAGTATATGTGGACGATATGCTCGTAAAAAGCCTGAAGGCGGAAAGACACATCCAAGACTTGGAAGAGGCGTTCCAGGTGCTGAGACGGTACGGCATGAAGCTGAACCCGGCAAAATGTGCATTCGGAGTAGCCTCGGGAAAGTTCCTCGGCTTCATAGTCTCGGAGAGAGGAATTGAAGCCAACCCAGTCAAAATACAAGCCATTCGGGACAAGAGGTCACCCCAGAACGTGAAGCAAGTCCAGGAGCTGACGGGTCGGGTCGCCGCCCTTGGACGATTCATGGCTCGGTCTGCAGATAGATGCCTCCCCTTCTTCAAAGCGCTAAAAGGGACCAAAAAGTTCGAGTGGACGGAGGAGTGCGAAAAGTCTTTTGAACAATTGAAGGAATACTTGGCCGCACCCCCGTTGCTGACGAAGCCGAACACCGGGGATACCTTGCAGCTGTACCTTGCTGTATCGGCAGTGGCGGTAAGCGTCGTACTGACGAAGGAGGAAGGAAGGCAACAACGGCCAATATACTATGTCAGCCGAACCCTTCTAGATGCCGAAACAAGATACAGAAAGGCGGAGAAAGTGGCGTACGCCCTCGTGACAGCGGCAAGAAAGCTGAGACCATATTTTCAGTCACATACGGTATGCGTACTCACCGACTAGCCCCTGAAGAAGATACTGCAGCGGCCGGATATGTCCGGTCGTCTAGTAAATTGGGCCATAGAGTTGAGAGAATTCGACATCCAGTACAAGTAGAGAGCCGTAATTAAAGCACAGACCCTCGTAGACTTCATAGCGGAGACGACGATCCCCGATGACCCACAGGAATCTGCTGAGGAACGAGGAGATGAGGCTTGGACATTGTACGTGGATGGGGCTTCCAACAGCGAAGGAAGCGGCGCAGGAATCGTGTTGGTAAGCCCCGAGGGTTTCAAAATAGAACACGCCCTACGGTTCGACTTCGACGCCTCCAACAACGAAGCAGAATACGAAGCGTTAATAACCGAAATTAATCTGGCTCGGGCTTTGATGGTAAAGGAGCTGGTAGTGCATAGCAACTCCCAGCTCATGGTGCGATAGGTGAATGGAGACTACGAGGCCAAAGAGCAAAGGATGGCCGAATACTTGAACACGGTGCGAGATAGGGTAGCAACTTTCAAGGAATTTGAAATAAGGCAGGTGTCACGAGAAGAGAATGCTAGTGCAGATGCACTGTCACAGCTGGCCACCTCTGACTTCACAGATCTTGGACGAGCGGTGTATTTCGAAGTGCTATCACAGCTAAGCATCGAGAAACCCCGAGAGGTATTACCCGTAGGTGAAAACAGCCAAAGCTGGATGAATGCCATAACAGAATACCTCAAAGAAGGAAAGCTCCCAGAGAATAGGGACGAGGCAAGAAAAATAAGAATGAGGTCGGCGCGCTTCTTCCTGAAGGACGAGACACTATATAAGATAGGGTTCACCTTGCCATACCTCAAGTCCCTGGATTCCACCGACGGTGAGTATGCACTCCGGGAAGTGCATGAAGGGATATGCGGCCAACACCTAGGAGCCCGGGCCCTAGCGCATAAAGTACTAAGGCAGGGCTTGTACTGGCCGACAATGAGGAAGGACGCAGAATCACTAGTCAGGAAGTGCGTCAAGTGCCAGATGTTCTCCTCCGTGCCTAGGCTACACTCTACCGAGCTCTCATCCTTATCGAGCCCAGTACCATTCGCCATGTGGGGAATCGACATCCTAGGCCCATTCCCCCTGGCCACGAGACAAAGGAAGTTTGCCGTGGTGGCAGTCGACTACTTCACGAAGTGGGCATAAGCCGAAGCCTTAGCGACGATAACCGAAAAGAACATAAGGGACTTCTTCCAAAGGGCGGTAGTCTATAGATTTGGAATCCCACAGGTTGTGGTGACGGACAATGGAACTCAGTTTGCCAATCCAACCTTCAACTCGTTCTGTGAGGCCCTCGACATCAACCACAGGAAAACCTCAGTCGGGTATCCACCGACCAACGGGCAGACAGAGGTAACCAACCATACACTACTTCAAGGAATAAAAAAGAGACTAGACAACGCCAAAGGACTATGGGAAGACGAGTTGCACCACATCCTCTGGGTTTACCGCACTACTGAGAGATTAGCCACCGGAGAAACACCCTTCATGTTAACATACGACATTGAAGCTGTACTTCCAGTGGAGATAGAGGCCATTACCCATCGGATTCAGTACTACAATAAAGACTAAAACGACGGAGGGCTCCGAGCGAATCTCGACCTCTTGGCAGAAACCAGACACACTTCGCAAGAAAGGATCACCGCTTACCAACAGAGGGTCGCGAGGCATTACAACACCAAAGTTCGAAAGAACGAATTCAGGAAGGGTGACCGCGTCCTCAGAAGGGCAGAAGTTTCGGACCCGAGACATCAAGGGAAGCTAGATCCAAATTGGGAAGGGTCCTATAGAGTCTCGAGGGTAATAAGACTAGGGTCCTATCACCTGGAGACTACGGGGGGAGGAAGGGTACCCCGATCGTGGAACTCTCAGAACTTAAGAAAATTCCATCAGTAGTGAAGTGGCAAGCACACACACTTGTCGTTTGTAGTTTTTTTTTACAATTTTTGCCCTTATGCACTTTTAAGTTGTAATTCCTCATCCTAAACTCCGGAAGATTTCATTCATGGATAATACGAAAGCTGGTTTACGGAAATTGAGAGGAATTCTCTTGTTTGGTGACCTTAACTATACTGAACGGATACAGCCGAAGGTCTTCACCTCGATCGGGCGCCTAGACGAAGGTCGAGCCAAGCTGACCGAAGGTCCCCACCTCGGTCGGGGGCTCAGGCAAAGTCTGAACCGAGCTGGCCAAAGGTCACCACCTCGGTCGGGGCCTCGAGCAAAGGCCGAACCAAACTGGCCGAAGGTCATCACTTCGGCCGGGGCCTCGGGCAAAGGTTGAGCCGAACTGGCTGACGGTGTTCGCCTTGGTTAGGGGCCTCAAGCAGAGAACAAGCTTTGCAGGGCTAGCATCCACTCCTCAGCAGCCGAGGCACGGGCAAGGCTGGGCTGACCTGACTGAGGGTCCCACCATCGTCCTATGACCCGACTCCAGAGCAGAAGGAACTTACCAAAGGTAATCCACTGTTGAGAGCGACGACAGTCGAAGGGTCGGCTCTCGGCTAGATCTCAGATCCATGCCAGTCCGAAGGAACTTGACCAAAGGCAATCCACTATCGGGAGCGACGACTATCGAAGGGTTGGCCCTCGGCTAAGTCTCAAATCCATGCCAGTCTAACAGACCCTTCGGCTGGAGCCGAGGGAGAACACTTGGTGAAAATTGCTTAATGTTTGTAGGGTCGGCCCTCGGCTAGGTCTCAGATCCATGCGTCTAACAGACCCTTTGGCTGGAGCCGAGGGACACTTGGTGAATACCACTACTTGCTCCATGTCCCTCAAGTCCAGTCCTTGGACTCAGGAAACCTATCCGATAAGCCGAGGGGAGAGGATCGAGCCGTGCTCAAGTAGGAAGGCGGACCCTAAGGCAGGCAACGAGGGATTTCGGCCTCTTTGCACCTAGCTACGGACTAAAGACTACCTTACTCAAAGGGAGACAGAAGGCGAGAGAAATGAAAGATTGAGGCAAAAAGACTTCATTCATTCATTCATAAAGCCCGAAGGCCAAGATTACAAGATGAAGGCCCGAAGGTCGTAGTTACATATGAAGCCCGAAGGTTGATTACATAAGGCCCGAATGCCAAGATTACAAGAAGCCCGAAGGCTGATAACAAAACAAAAAAAGGGGGTGGTCTGAGCTGAAACCCGGGGTGACCTCAAAGGGCGTCCGTCGGGTTCACGGCCTCTTCTTCGGCTTGGAGGGTCTCCTGATCCGAACCTCCGTGGCCGGGAGTCAGAGGAACTTCTCGGTGCAGCTGAACCTCATCCTCCTCGTTGTAGCCTCTGCCATCGGCATCGGCAACCTCGGTGGCTGATGGGGCCGCCTCCACGTCGTCATCCTCAAAGATGAGCCCACTGTCCTCGAAGGAGACCCTGGGGTAATGCTCGAGGACCCAGTCTCGGACCTCGGTAGCGCCCATTGTGAACCCCGGGGTGATGGCACACTTTATCTCCTCCCTGAAGTCCTCGGAGGACTGATACTCCTCGACCCCTTGGGCCTCGGCTTCCTGAATTCGAGCCTTCATCTGCGACTTCAGCTCTGTGAGCTTCCGATCGCACTCTCGGCGCTCGAAGACGAGGTCCTTCTCCAAGTGCTCCACCTTCTCAAGGAGGATCGAGCACTCGTTCTCCAGAGCGACCTTCTGTCTCTCGACGACCTCGAGGTCTCGGCACATAGCCTCGGCTCGAGCCGCCAGTTGACTCATTTGATTTTGTGCCTACATGAAACATCGAAGGTTAGAATACTAAGATAAAAAAAAGAGAAGTGGGTAGGGGGACCGAAGCTTACCCCGGCCATGAAGATGCAAGCAGTCGTGATCATGGCCACCGTCCCTTGCTACTGTGCCTCGGTGGCATCTCGGGGAAGACTCCCCTTCATCACCAGCTCACGAGCAACTCGCCCGACAGCCAGCGTGTCGTTCTCCTTCACCAACCACTGAGGGACAAACCCCACTTCGGCCCTCACGGTCACTACCCTCGGGCCTCTGGAGGCCGCGACGGGGGAGGGGTCTTGCGCAGGCCCGTCACGGCCTGGAGCGGCGAGGGCCTGGAAGGCCTCAGCCCTGGTGACTTGCACTGCAAAAAGAAACAAGGGGAGTCAGTACGAAAAACCGACACCCGAAGGAAGCATACAGAGGCTAGCCTAACTCACCCGTGCTAAGCCCGAATCTGAAGAGTATGGCGTCGGACTTGAGGCAGTCAGCCTCGACTGGAGAACAGTCTTCTTGCCGCCTTGCCATCGCCAATGACTCAGCATCTGCCCCGAATAGGGCAGGGGCGGTGTTCACCTTCCTAAGGTCCGGGATATCCCAAACCGTGCCGAAGGGCACTCCCTCGGATGACCTCACAAAGAAAAACTTCTCCTTCCACCCGTGGATGGAAGTCGGGTAACCCTTTAGGAGCTGAAGGTCCTTTCGGAGGCAAAAGTAATACCAACCCGAAATCCCCTTGCAGGCCTGAAGGAGAAAATAGTTAATGAAGAGGGGGAGGGAGAGGGTCCTCTGGTGCCTTACGAAGAAGACGATGAAGTTGAGCACTTGTCCCCACCCGTTCGGCGTCAGCTGGGTCGGGCATACCCCATAGTGCTGAAACACTTGGGTGAAGAAGGGGTGGAGGGGTAGCTGAAGGCCGACCTTAAATGCCTCCTTGTACAAGCACAGCTCCTCGGAGTTTCGATAGCTGGCTCGGTCGGATGGTCTGGGTAGACGGAGCTCGAAAGCGTCTGAGACACCGAAGGAGGCCCTCAGCTCCTCCAGTTCTGGCTCATCCATCGTGGAGATGATGTTGAGAGCCTCCACTTCTAAGGGCTCCTGGGTCTGAGCTCGGGAATCGAGCACCCTCTCCCTGAACCTTGTGCCATTGGAGCCACCCTCGGACCCAGACGGTGAGGCCGCGGACGATGAGTCGCAGGAGGAGGGAGAGTCAGTGGAATCAGAGGACAACCCTCGAACCTCCCTTGGACTCCTATACCTACGTTTTGGCCTCGTCCTCTCGGAGGACGATGGGCTGTAGCCCGACGAGGAAGACATCACTTACTTTTTGGTTGTCGTTAAACTAGGAGAAGTCAAGACGAAGACGAAAGCTTCAAAAAGAACACCGAGGCCGAAGGTAAGCTCTCCGAAGGGAAAAGAAAAGTGCCCCACAAATGGCCCCCCACAGTATATAGATGGGGAGAAAGACGGTACGACTACCCGAGCATTAATGGCGTCGCCACGTCAAAGTACGAAGCCTCGAGGTTTGTGCCCGAACGGACCCGACAGAAGGTCCCCCTCTCGATTGGGAGTTCGGCCAAAGCCGAACGGACCTGACTGAGGGTCCCCCTCTCGGTTGGGAGTTCGGCCAAAGCTGAATGGACCTGACTGAGGGTCCCCACCTCGGATTGGGAGTTCGGCCAAAGCTGAACGGACATGACAGAAGGTCCCCCTCTTGGTTGGGAGTTCAGTGTTGCTGCCAAAAAACCCCACGAGTTGGTCCTGCACAAACACAGACGGTGGAGGCCCGGAGCTTTGTCCGGGGTTAGTCCTCCGACGCTCAAGTTAGGGTCGGCCGCACAGTTTTAAGTAAGGGAGTAATGGTGCGTCTGCACTAGCATTCTCACGAAAAGAACATAAGGGACTTCTTCCAAAGGGCGGTAGTCTATAGATTTGGAATCCCCCAGGTTGTGGTGACGAACAATGGAACTCAGTTTGCCAATCCAACCTTCGACTCGTTCTGTGAGGCCCTAGACATCAACCACAGGAAAATCTCAGTCGGGTATCCACCGACCAACGGGCAGACAGAGGTAACCAACCATACACTACTTCAAGGAATAAAAAAGAGACTAGACAACGCCAAAGGACTATGGGCAGACGAGTTGCACCACATCCTCTGGGCTTACCGCACTACTGAGAGATTAGCCACCGGAGAAACACCCTTCATGTTAACATATGGCACTGAAGCTGTACTTCCAGTGGAGATAGGGGCCATTACCCATCAGATTCAGTACTACAATGAAGACGAAAACGACGGAGGGCTCCGAGCGAATCTCGACCTCTTGGCAGAAACCAGACACACTTCGCAAGAAAGGATCGCCGCTTACCAACAGAGGGTCGCGAGGCATTACAACACCAAATTTTGAAAGAATGAATTCAGGAAGGGTGACCGCGTCCTCAGAAGGGCAGAAGTTTCGGACTCGAGACATCAAGGGAAGCTAGATCCAAATTGGGAAGGGCCCTATAGAGTCTCGAGGGTAATAAGACCAGGGTCCTATCACCTGGAGACTACAGGGGGAGGAAGGGTACCCCGATCGTGGAACTCTCAGAACTTAAGAAAATTCCATCAGTAGTGAAGTGGCGAGCATGCACACTTGTCGTTTGTAGTTTTTTTTACAATTTTCGCCCTTATGCACTTTTAAGTTGTAATTCCTCATCCTAAAATCCAGAAGATTTCATTCATGGATAATACGAAAGCTGGTTTACGGCAATTGAGAGGAATTCTCTTGTTTGGTGACCTTAACTCTACTGAACGGATACAGCCGAAGGTCTTCACCTCGATTGGGTGCCCAGACGAAGGTCGAGCCAAGCTGACCGAAGGTCCCCACCTCGGTCGGGGGCTCAGGAAAAGTCTGAGCCGAGCTAGCCGAAGGTCACCACCTCGGTCGGGGCCTCGAGCAAAGGCTGAACTGAACTGGCCGAAGGTCATCACCTCGATCGGGGCCTCGGGCAAAGGTCGAGCCGAACTGGCTGACGGTGTTCGCCTTGGTCAGGGGCCTCAAGCAGAGAACAAGCTTTGCAGGGCTAGCATCCACTCCTCGGTTGAGGCACGGGCAAGGCTGGGCTGACCTGACTGAGGGTCCCACCATTGGCCTATGACCCGACTCTAGAGCGGAAGGAACTTACCAAAGGTAATCCACTGTCAGGAGCGACGACAATCGAAGGGTCTGCTCTTGGCTAGATCTCGGATCCATGCCAGTTCGAAGGAACTTGACCAAAGGCAATCCACTGTCGGGAGCGATGACTATCGAAGGGTTGGCCCTCGGCTAAGTCTTAGATCCATGCCAGTCTAACAGACCCTTCGGCTGGAACCGAGGGAGAACACTTGGTGAAAATTGTGTGATGTTCGTAGGGTCGGCCCTCGGCTAAGTCTCAGATCCATGCCAGTCTAACAGACCCTTCGGCTGGAGCCGAGGGAGAAAACTTGGTGAAAATTGCTTGATGTTCGTAGGGTCGGCCCTAGGCTAGGTCTCGGATCCATGCGTCTAACAGACCCTTTGGCTGGAGCCGAGGGACACCTGGAGACTACGGGGGGAGGAAGGGTACCCCGATCGTGGAACTCTCAGAACTTAAGAAAATTCCATCCGTAGTGAAGTGGCGAGCACACACACTTGTCGTTTGTAGTTTTTTTTACAATTTTCGCCCTTATGCACTTTTAAGTTGTAATTCCTCATCCTAAACTCTGGAAGATTTCATTCATGGATAATACGAAAGCTGGTTTACGGCAATTGAGAGGAATTCTCTTGTTTGGTGACCTTAACTCTACTAAACGGATACAGCCAAAGGTCTTCACCTCGATCGGGCGCCCAGACGAAGGCTGAGCCAAGCTGACCAAAGGTCCCCACCTTGGTCAGGGGCTCAGGTAAAGTCCGAGCAGAGCTGACCGAAGGTCCTCACCTCGGTTGGGGGGTCGAGCAAAGTCCAAGCCAAACTGATCCAAGGTCCTCACCTCGATCGGGGGCTCAGGCAAATACCGAGCTGAGCTGACCAAAGGTCCTCACCTCGGTCGAGGGCTCAGGAAAAGTCTGAGCCGAGCTGACCAAAGGTCTTCACCTCGGTCGGGGGCTCAGGCAAAGGCCGAGCCAAGCTAACCGAAGGTCCTCACCTCAGTCGGGGATCTTCGAATCAATACCAGAATCTAAGAGACCCTTCGGCCAAAGTTAAGGGGGAACACTTGGTGAAAACCAGTCATTCAAGATCCCTCAAGTCCATAGCCCTCGGAGTCGGGAAACCTCTTGGGTAAGCCGAGGGAACGAGGCCAAGCCATGCTAAAGTGGACGTACAGATCCTTAGGCTACCAACAATGGGTTTCGGCTTCTCGCGCCTACCTACGGGCTAAAGATCAGCCTACCCGAAAGAATATGAAAAAGGGAGACGAAGCATACGAAAGGAAATACATTCATTGATAAGGCCCGAAGGCCGAGATTACAAGAAAAAAGGCCCGAAGGCCGAGATTATAAGAAGAAGGCCCGAAGGCCGAGATTACATAAGAAGGCCCGAAGGCTGAGATTACAAGAAGAAGCCCGAAGGCTTATATAAAAAACAAAAAGAGCTTCGTCTGAGCCGAGGTCCGAGGGTGGTTTCAAGGGGTGTCCATCGGATTCACGGCCTCTTCCTCGGCATGGTGGGTCTCCTGATCTGAGTCGTCATGGCCTGGAGTCGGAGGGACCTCTCGTTGCAGCTGAACCTGACCTTCCTCGCTGCAGCCTCCGTCGTCAGCATCGACAACCTCGGTGGCTGATGGGCCGCCTCAAAACCCTCCTCTTCGAAAATGAGCCCGTTGTCCTCGAAGGAGACCCTGGGTAACGCTTGAGGACCCAGTCTCGGACCTCAGTAGCTCCCATTGTGAACCCAGGGGTGATGGCACATTTGATCTCCTCCAGAAAGTCCTCGGAGGACCTATACTTCTCGGCCCCTCGGGCCTCGACCTCCTGAACCCTCGCCTTCATCTGAGCCTTCAGCTCTGCCAACTGCCGATCGCATTCCTGGCGCGTAAAGAGGAGGTCCGCTTCCAGGTGCTCCACCTTCTCGAGGAGGACCGAACGTTCATTCTCCAGGACAGCCTTCTCTCGTTCGGTGATCTTGAGGTCTCGGCCCATAGCTTCGGCCCGAACCGCCAGCTGACCCATTTGGTTTTGGGCCTACATGAGACACCGAAGGTTAGAATGTTGTGGCAATAAACAAACGAGTGTTAAGGTCTGAGACTTACCTCGGCCATGTAGATGCAGGCGTTCGTTATCATGGCTGTCGTCCCTTACCGTTGAGCTTCGGCAGCATCTCGGGGAAGACTGCCCTTCATCACTAACTCCCGAGCGACACGCCCGACTGACAAGGTGTCGTCCTCCTTGACCGACCACTGAGGGATGAATCCGACTTTGGCCCTCACGTTCCCCACCCTCGGGCTTCTGAAGTCCGCAGCAGGGGAGGAGTCTTGGGCTGGCAGGTTATGGCCCGGAGCAGCGAGGGCCTGGAAAACCTCGGCGCTTGGCCCCTCGCCCCTAGGTCTTTTCTTCGGGGTCTCGGAGGAGGGCCCATTCTTCTCCTTCCTCTTCGGCCTCTGTTGTTGCTGGGCGTCCCGTGCCCTGGCCTCCCTTATTTGGGCCTGCCTAGCCGCTGCGGCAGCCCTAGCCTCAGACCTTAAAATTTGCACTGCATGAAGAAACAAAGGAGTCAGTATGAAACACCGATGCCCGAAGGAAATAAACTGGGGCTAGCCTAACTCACCCAGGCTAAGCCCGAATCTAAACAGTATGGCATCGGACTTAAGGCTGTCGGCCTCGACTGGAGGACAGGTTTCTTGCCACCTCGCCATCGCCAATGACTCTGCGTCTGCCCCAAAAAGGGCAGGGGTGGAGTTCACCTCCCTAAGGTCAGGGATATCCCAGATGGTGCCGAAGGGTGCCCCCTTGGACGACCTCACGAAGTAGAACTTCTCCTTCCACCCATGGATGGACGTCGGGTAACCACTCAGCAGTCGAAGGTCCTTTCGGGGGCAGAAGTAGTACTAGCTCGAAAGACTCTTACAGGCCTGAAGGAAGAAATAGTTGATGAAGAGAGGGAGGGAGAGAGGCCTCTGGTGCCTTGAAAAAAGGACGACGAAGCTGAGCACCTGCCGCCATCCATTCGGCGTCATCTAGGTCGGACAAATCCCGTAGTTCCAAAACACTCAGGCAAAGAAGGGATGGAGGGGAAGCCGAAGGCCGGCCTTGAACGCCTTCTTGTATAAGTACAACTCCTCGGAGTTCCGATAGCTAGCCCTGTCAGACGGTTTGGGCAGACGGAGCTCGAAAGCGTCCGAGATTCCGAAGGAGGCCCTCATCTCCTCCAGTTCTGGCTCATCCATGGCACATACGATATGGAGAGCCTCCACCTCTAAGGGTTCCTGGGTCTGGGCTCGGGAGTCGAGTATCCTCTCCCTAAATCCTACACCGTTCGAGCCACCCTCGGACCCAGACGGTGAGGCCGCAGACGATGAGTCGCGGGCAGAGGGTAGATCATCAGAGTCTGAGGACATTCCTCAGACCCCCTGGACTCCGACGCCTACGGTTAGGCCTTACCCTTTCTGAGGACGACGGACTGTAGCCCGACGAACAAGACATGGAACTTACTTTCAGGTGCTGCTAAACTAAAGGGAAAACGAGACCGAGGGTGAGCTCTTCGAAGGAAACACCGAGACCGAAGGTAGGCTCTCCGAAGGGAAAAGAAAAGTGCCCCACAAATGGACTCCCACACTATATAGATGGGAGAAAAACGGTACGACTACCCAAGCATTAATGGCGCTGCCACGTCGGAGTACCAACCTTCGAGGTTTGCGCTCGAACTGACCTGACCGAAGGTCCTTGCCTTGATTGGGAGTTCAGGCCAAGGCCGAATGGACCTGACCGAAGGTCCTTGCCTCGGTTGGGAGTTCAGGAAAAAGGCCGAACGGACCTGACCGAAGGTCCTTGCCTCGGTTGGGGGTTCAGGCAAAAGGCTGAACAGACTTGACCGAAGGTCCCCACCTCAGACGGGGTCTCGGCCAAGGCCGAGCTGACCTGACCGAAGGTCCTTACCTCGGTTGGGAGTTCAGGTAAAAGGCCTAATGGACCTGACCGAAGGTCCTTACCTCGGTTGGGAGTTCAGGCCAAGGCCGAACGGACCTGACCGAAGGTCCTTACCTCAGTTGGGAGTTCAGGCAAAAGGCCGAACGGACCTAACCGAATATCCTTGCCTCAGTTGGGAGTTCAGGCCAACGTCGAATGGAACTGATCGAAGGCCCCTACCTCAGTTGGGAGTTCAGGCAAAGGGCCGAACGGACCTGATCGAAGGTCCCTGCCTCGGTTGGGAGTTTGACCAAAACCGAATGGACTTGATCGAAGGTCCTCACCTCGGTTGGGAGTTCGGCCAAGCCAAACGGACCTGATCGAAGGTCCTCACCTCGGTCGGGGTCTCGGCCAAGGCCGAACAGACCTGACCAAAGGTCCTTACCTCGAACGGGGTCTCTGCCAAGGCCAAGCTGAACTGACCGAAGGTCCTTGCCTCAGTTGGGGGTTCAGGCAAAACGCCGAACGGACCTGATTGAAGGTCCCCACCTCGGACGAGGTCTCGGCCAAGGCCGAGCTGAATTGACCGAAGGTCCTTACCTCGGTTGGGAGTTCAGGAAAAAGGCCGAATGGACCTGACCAAAGGTCCTTACCTCGGTTGGGAGTTCAGGCCAAGGCCGAACGGACCTGACCGAAGGTCCTTGCCTCGGTTGGGAGCTCAGGCCAAGGCCGAACGGACCTGACCAAAGGTCCTTACCTCGGTTGGGAGTTCAGGTAAAAGGCCAAACGGACCTGACCGAAGGTCCTTGCCTTGGTTGGGAGTTCAGGCCAAGGCCGAACAAAACTGACCGAAGGCCCCTGCCTCGGTTGGGAGTTCAGGAAAAGGGCCGAACGGACCTGACCGAAGGTCCCTGCCTCGGTTGGGAGTTCGGGCAAAACTGAACGGACCTGACCGAAGGTCCTCACCTCGATTGGGATTTCGACCAAAGTCGAGCGGACCTGACCGAAGGTCCTCACCTCGGCTAGGGGCTCAGGCCAAAGCCGAGCGGACCTAACTGAAGGTCCCCACCTCGGACAAGGGCTCTGGCACGGCCGAGCTGAACTGACCGAAGGTCTTCACATCGGCTGACTGAGACTCTCGATTACAAGCAGAACCAAAGCCGAAGCAGAAGGGATAAGGCCGAAGGGACTCAAAAAAAAAAGAGGGAGGAGAAAAGATGAAAAGTTTGATTACTCCCACAGGAAGAGTCTCCTGACGGGAGTAAGGGGGCTCCTGATATGGCCAAATTGAACATCCAGTAGGGTAAGGACACGCGTCGCCCACTTGGACATGTGTCACCCACCTGATAGAGGCCGCCAAGGCTCTACCACGTCAACCGCGTGAAGAGATTATCCCCCAAGAAGGGGTAGGACGTATCGGAGTAGGACTCTAAAAGGGAAAAGGAGGTAGACTCGAAGAAGACTCCTCCTAGGAAAGGGGAAACCCTAAACCCTAAGAGCTATATAAGAAGGCCCGGAAGAAAGGAAAAGGTAAGCATTCAGACCCTCACCATTACTCCCTTACTTAAAACTGTGCGGCCGACCCTAATTTGAGCGTCGGAGGACTAACCCCGGACAAAGCTCCGGGCCTCCGCCGTCTGTGCTTGTGCAGGACCAACTTGCGAGGTTTTTTGGCAGCAACAGGAGGTAACTGAAGATGTAACTGATATCGCACAACAAACCTCGACCATGAGAAATGGATTGCGTTTTCAGCAAGTCTCGCCAGGCTCTTTCAGCGGCAAAAGGAGAGATATGAGCGAATGAATGTCGGTTGTTGGATTTAGTTTAGAACACGTGTCATGATCGGAGGAGTCGTTGGATGCATTTTGGAGAGTCAGTTGTTAGAGATGAGCCCTGCCACTGCAATAGTAGGCAGTGTGGTGATGCACCAAGTGCCAACACTACTGAAAACCTTTCAAATGCCTTCATCAAGGGACTAGCATAGAATGTATTTGATGGACATGTTGAAAGCCTGAGATTATAGCATATAAGACATTGGCTTTGATGTATAAGCGGGAGATTATTATTGAATGTCGTATCTATCAAATAAGGGGCATGCTTGGTCCAATAGTAAGGTACGAATGTTGCGACCTGGTGATCAAGTGGTTGAAATAGCCTCTCCACATTCTTGGGGTAAGGCTACTTAGTTCTAGCTCTCTTGGAGCTCGCACATGCGGGAGCCTTGTGCACCACCGGGTGCACCCTTTTTTTTTTAATTATATCCATCAAATCCAAAAATAAATTGCTTCAAGTTTAATTAATTCACATTTATATTTTATAAGCGATTGTGTGTCAGAGTTATTATGACTTCAAAGTGTTCACAACTAGAGATAGAGTTGAGCTTTCTATTGTCATGGTTGTCATATTTTGTGTTC
Source organism: Macadamia integrifolia (assembly GCF_013358625.1). Taxonomy (NCBI): domain Eukaryota; kingdom Viridiplantae; phylum Streptophyta; class Magnoliopsida; order Proteales; family Proteaceae; genus Macadamia; species Macadamia integrifolia. The sequence continues at coordinate 3,160,690 of NC_056568.1, read as the reverse complement.
CTAAGAGTAGTTATTTTAGACATAAATACAGGTACACATTCATGTATATCAAACTCAATCATTCGTGGACCCTGCATGGTTTACAATTGAATATTTTATGTAACAGAGCTCTCATAATATTTGTGCGGTCCCCTAACTAGAGAGGTCTTTGTCATTGCAGATTAGCATCATGTACTTTAGTATACATATGGTTAATGCCTAAATCTGACTGGCTACATCACTATATTGGGTCCACTGTGTTTGCCTATCAATGAAAGTAATGCTTAATAAGGATTCCACTTTTCGCACTGGAAGAATATCTTGAGAAAAAATCCTAAATTTGATTGGAAAAATTCCGAGCTTAGGGTTTCAATTGTAAATTATTTTCAACAAATTTATAAATTCTTATTTGTGATGATTATACTTTATAAATGTTTTATCACATTTTTTGGTGTCCAAACAATGTGATTCAATTCCGATGATTATGAGACCCTGTTTATTGGATTAGAGTGATGACAATAATTTAATTCCATGCCCTGAGGTTTATTGTCAGATATTGAAAAGTGAAGGGATCTTACATATAATGTTTCCTATCATTATGGGTTTAGGAGTTGTTACCATAGTTATGTTTCCTAATGAGTAGTAATGTTTATTTACTTTTTATAGAAAAATTAAAATATGCACTAACTAATAAAAGGAGGTAATGTATCAAACACCGCATACTTAATATTGTACTATCCCATTGGGCTAAATGATGTGCTATATTAACAAAGGATATGTTCTTTTGCTCTAATTTTAAACCTTGCCATGTCTAGGGAAACACTTCCCATGGTCACTCCTTCATTCTTTGTGGTATCATATTCACTGATCCTTTTGAATCAGTGTCACACTCCAATCTCATAAAATCGGACCGGTGATCGAGTTAACTTCTGTTAACCCAAAACCTACCAGGATCATCTTTTGAGTAACCACAATACAGCATACACACCACTAAAGAAAGTAAAATTTGTATTTCAGCGGAAGTCTTGTATGTATATATCTGTAAATATCCTATTACTCTTGATACCCAAATTGTGTTACATATTATGTTTACATGTGGGCCCGTAGGCATGATATATGCACAACAAAATACAATTTAAATATCCAAAGCACAAAAAGGATAACATAACAAAAGAATAAAAAAGAATCTCAGGTCAGGTATCACTGTTGCTATCTAGCAACACAGCTTTTACACGGGCATTCAGCACCGTGCCCAAGATCTTTAGAGACCCCCAGTCCTTAGCTGAAAATTCTACAATGGGTCCCAACTCTAGCTCTTCTGTCAGATAACCTGCAAGATCATCTAAAAAAAATGGTGTGCACGTGGGATGAGCTGTGTTGCTGGACAACAATCATTCGCAATACAAATGAACCTATATGTATGCAAGTCCATTTTTATTAACCTAAATCACCTAAGCAACATTTTTAAGTCATAGGTTATGTGCTACTCACAACCATAGTGCACATATGCCTCGGATATGAGTCGCAAACTCCATCCCATGATACGCCCATAGGGTTGTCGGAGAAGGCCAGCCGTGGGTACTGAAAAAGTAAATTGTTATTCCTCAGCGACATTAAAGTAAATTAATATTTCTCAGTGACATTAAAGTAAAATGGGCCTTATCATGCATTAAAGTAAAATGGGTCTTGCCCTGCATTAAAGTAAAAACAGTACGATTGGCCCTCTGATTATATCACTAAAGTTGTCGACCGTCCTCGTGATCAGCCAAACGTACTTCTAACCGCCACCGTTGGTACACAACTTCGGGCTTCTCCCAGTGATATACTCAACACCAAAACCCCTACTGGGAAGGGTCGTAGCACAGGGAGATGTCATTTCTAGCTGCATGCTTCTATATGAGATAGTACAACTGTATAGTGCCACTGCATCCCATTCCACAGACCACCAATGCATTCGTCTCCAAGCTGACTACGACATCTAATCTAGTAATGCATCATATTCAATAATTGAAATCATTAATCTCATAATTCATAGCAAGAAATAAGCATTTAATAATTAAAGTTACAACATAACAAATCATAAACGAATTTCATAATGCACAACACAATGCATGCAAATGGCATTCGTGGACGGCCAAGTCTACACACAATAATAAAATGATAACATGACTAGTCTACAACAATAATGGAATGATACAAAAACACTCCAAAAATTAAAGTCAACATCCTCTCCCCACTTACCTAGTTATGTACAATGTTCACCCTTGGTATGAGGGAGATCCAGCATGCGATGACACGAGTTTCTAGTAAAACCTATCATAAAATGTTTGAGTTTAGTATATCTCCACTTTAAGATCATAACCAATAAAGTACGATGATCTTAACGCGTTTAAAATCACTATAGGAGGTTGTCTGACAAATTTGGGCCCAATCGGAACCCGATGGGTCTCACTGATAGGTCAACCGACGGGCTAGGTATCCTACAATCCTTGCATGCCACTCAACCCAAGGGCTCTGACTGAACCGGAGAGCCAAGAGCGGCGGGCTAGGTGCCCACTTGTCCTTGCCCGTAGGTCGGGCTAGAAACCTAACCAGGACATGTGGGCTTTAGATTGGTGGGTCCATCACTTCCCAGGGTACCCACTAATTAGACCTGAGATTTTGTTGTTCACTTCCATTCTTCATCCCGTCTTGGGGAAGCTACGAGGGGTCGATTTGAACGCATTTTCCACACATATAAGGTCCCATATTATGACTCTAACTTAGATCCCTCTTTGCTCAATAACACCTTCAAAACTCCAAATCCCTTCTTTAACTCAAGAAATTATCAAATGCTCCTCAAATCTTGAAATTTCTTCACCTAACTTTCAAAATCAACATGTAAGCCTTCCATTAAACCTTAAATTCATTTTCTCAAATGGGATTAATAAGATCTAAAGGATTCCTACTCGAATCTAAGATTTTCACTTAGAGTTTCTTGAGGGTTTAAGAAATATAGCCTTCACTCATCTAAAATTGTAGATCCTAAGATGAGGATCACTTTTTCAATGTCGGAATTGAAAGATTTAACCTCGGTGTCGCATTACGAGCATCTCTTCCTCTTTTTCTTCCTTCTCCTTCCCTTCCCTTCTCTTTCTTTCTCTTCTCTCTCTTCTTTACTCTTCTCATCCACCTTCTAAAACATTAAATGAGGGAAAAGAAGGGTAATAATTCCTATTTATACCTGGATCAAAATATCTAATGACCAAACTAGTATGTCACACTGGTGGCTCTGACCCACCTATGACCACTCACCAGTTGGCCGAAACTTAGCCAAATAATTGGGATTTTGATGGGAATTGGCTCCCAACACATGTCTCACTCCCGGTATATGATTTATAATATGTATTCGTTATAAAATATGGCTATATGCCTTCTATTGTTCATACATGGCCTTGTGATATGTGCAAACACACAGCTTGGGCATGCGGACTTCACTAGGCACTGGTTCAGACTCATCTGGCCATCCTGAGTTTAGGGTCACCCTTGCCATCATGTTCCATAGGATACCCATCTCAGCTTGATCGGGTTCAGACCCTGCACGACCAAACCGAACCAACCAGATAAGTAAACCGAGTTTAAAAAGTAGGGTATCACAATTAGTCCAAATGTTGGCTTTGTCTAACTTTTAATTGCCTTGAATGAAAAAGTCCTTCGAGCATTCCTTTGACTTCTATGTCCTAAGCATTCCCTTTTGTCCAGAACGTAAGGAAGCACATATATAGATACCATTAAGAAATATAGCAACAGTCCAACCTGCATAACCTTATCTTGGATGAAGCTTCCATCACAGAAAATAACAGACTTATATTTGAGTAAAAACCTTTAGAATTCTATCCACTTAAAGGGTTATTTAGGATCCAAGTAAGAAGAGTGGGGTTGATTACATTGGAGAAGGTTCAAGTCCTCGATCCTATTAATATTTGATATGATGGATATTGGGACAAGGGGTACACCCTTTTTTATATGATTTTTTCTCACATTCCATATGAAGTAACATGTAATAATGAAACTGAGGCTGTGCTTGTTAATTGAGAGAAGAAAAGAAAATAAATAAAAAGAAAGAATCTAGAAAAGAATCGAAAAGATATAAAATGGTAAGAAAAAGAAAAAAATATGTCTGTTTGTGGCTACCAATCGAAGAAAAGAAAAGAAAAGTATTTTTTTCTTTTTGTGTTTTCTTCTATTTTTAAGTAAGACTTTTATTGACATCATAATAATACTTTACCATTCTTAAGGTGAATTTTGAAACATTAAAAAAAAAAAAAAAAAAATCTTCTCTTTGTTCAGGACATTCCAAACACAATAAGAATTTCTTAAACTAAGAAAATAGTACAATTTTTGTACTTTTTCTTTTCTTTTCTTTTCTTAACTACCAAACACAACCTAAGAGGAAAAAAGAGAAATCACTATTTCAGAAATGGTGTTGTTCTCCCTAAAAACAAGCATACTCATAATGGAATCACCATGGAGGAACTCAATTCACCCAATACCCCAGCTACCCAGATGCATTTGGTAAAATGATAGAAAAGGAACAGGTGCCAGTCAGTTTCACGCTTAAGGTGGTTGAAAGGAGAATCATCTGCAAGCTCAAAGAAGTATATAAGATTCTCTTTGGTTTGAACTCCACTCTTTAATCGTTTCTAAAGAAAATATTTGAATTTAGGATGAGTTTTTTTTCTTTCCATAGACTTGACCAGAACATTAAATTTGAGGTACAATGGGAAGCTCTTTGAAAAAGAATGAAGTTGATTGCAGATTTGTGATTAAGTACCATTCCTAGAGGTTGTTAGGGATATGCCCACACTCCTATAGTTGGTTTTGATGATAACAAACATATGAAGGTATGTCACAATTTTCCTTTAAGTATTTTTTTATAGAGAGTTCATATCAAAGATTGAATTTGGTGAATGAAATGAAGAAATGAAGATTGAAGTCATTAAATGAAGAATATCAACAAGTTGGCATCAATGCTTGAAGAAGATATCATAAGAATTTAAGCTTCAAGATGTCAAGACATGAAGCTTAAAGACATGGAATTGCAAACAAGAAGAAAAGAAGATAAAGTGCCAAAGAGTTGAAGGTTTAAGTGAAGAAGAAAACCACTAGGATAGATTGGTCATTTTTAATGTAATTTGAAGCTTCCACATATATATATATATATATATATGCACTCACCACATGCATGTGCATTGCATCATACTAGAATGACCATAGAATATACATTAACCAAGTATGGAAAGTCTCTAAGTGGTGAGGAACATAATAGGAAAAATGTGTTCTAGTGAAATTCTGTGAAAACCACATTAACCTGACTCAAGGGTATTTTAGGGATCTTAAAATTAGTATTTGGAGATGAAACCTCATATAAGTTGTAGAAAATTGAGTTGTGATTCCAACGCAACTGATCTCAGATCAATCTGAGGTCGGACCGAAAAGTTATGGTCAAAATACTGAATACTGGTCAGTATGATAGCATTCTATCAAAACAGAGTATGTTATGTTGGCGGTCAACCGGCTGGAAGCCCCGATCGACCGGAGCTGTCCGAGACCATAGCTGATCGACTGTTAAAAAGTCTCGATCGATCGGTGATTGCCTTGAAGTACCCCAACGGCTATATATTGCCTCAACGGCTCTTGGCGGTCGACCGACTACCGATGGCGGTCGACCGGTGGTCCCAGAATACGACTGTTAGAGCCTAATTTTCTACCTAAAATGCTTCACTAAGCTCACCTATAAATACCCAAATCACTCTTAATTAAATATTCATTAAGAAAGAGCTTTAAGAGCAGTATTACAAGCATTCAAGAATTATATATTCTACTTGAGTTGTTCTATTACACCAATCCCAACAAAAGGCTCAAGTCTCAATCAAAGTCCTCTACTCTCTCCTATGCAAGTCAAAGTCATAAGAGAGGACTTTACAAAAGGTGCATCATTCATATCTCATTCTCATCATTTGCACCACACTTGAGGTATTCCTCCTATTTCACTATTTCCTATTTATTTCTGTTTTTACAATTCTAGACTGTACTTAGGATTGTAAGGATTCTCTTATCCTAAAAAGAGAAAGGTGTCTCTCTCCTCCAAAAGAGATTATAAAGGCGTCTCTCTGCCTGGAAAGGGGATTTGTAAGGATAATCTTATCTGTGAAAAAGATTGTAAAGGTTTTTTTCCCTACCTACCGTACTGAAAGGGAGAACTAGTGGAATACCTTACAAGAAGATTCTTGTAGGGAGTGGACTAGACTCGGATTGAGTCGAACCACTATAAATCTTGTGTTTTGTGGTTGTACTTATTTTATTCTCTCCACATTATTTTAACTTGCAGTCACACTTGTGACCTATTTATCGAAAAGAGTTAAATTCCACTAGTATAACCTATTCACCCCCCTCTAGGTTATTTCAGAGGTGTGATAGAAAATGGAGTCCTTAAATTCCACTCTAAGGCTCCATTTAGTTGCAATGGGAATTTGAAAGGAAGGGAAGTGGAATTTTCATACTTTAAAAATAAATGTTTATAATCATTACCCCATGTGAATGTATAAACTACTTAATTTTTTTAACCATATTTAATAATGATATATTTTACATGTTGTAGCAAAGGGTTTTTGATGCAAAGTAAATGAAATTTTATAACCAAATATATGGAATGATTTGAAACTAATGTTAAAGTCACATGGGTAATGATTATATATATTTCTTTTTTAAATATAAAAATTTCACTTCCCTTCTTTTTAATTCCCGTTACAACCAAACATAGCCTAAAGGGATAATAGAATTTTAAAGAGCATCGATGGAAGAAAGAGAGAATTGATTAGAGGGAGATTCCATTCCCTATTTACAATCAGGTCAAAAACCAAACTATATTGGGGTATGTGCAAGCTGTTGCAACTTTAAACAAAAATATGTGGCCACTTAGTCTCTCCAAATGTTAACACAAGTGCCATTACCTATTCTCCAAATCCCGTATGATCCAAGCAGATTTCATCCCAAAACTCAAGATTCTCTCTCTCTCTCTCTCTCTCTCTCTCTCTCTCTCTCTCTCTTTACGGGTTCGATGTTCAAGTATTATGATTATTTGAAGTACTACACATGCGGCACTATGAGATGAGCCTGAACCCTATTGAGATGTTTGCTTCAAATACCTCATAGTGTGTGAGGTTCAATCCATCATTTCGAATTGAATTTTTTTTATTTAGAGCTATTGCTGTCAGCAACATATCGGTGAAGTTTGATTCGCATGTCGGAGCTTACTTCAACTTATTCCTCAACCTTTCTAATGGATCCTCATGGCCCCTTCTATCAGTTGCTATTTTTTAGGAACTCTTGATTAAATTCAGATCTATGAATTATGTGTATAAATGTAAAGAATATAGTCCAACTATGATGTGTTTATGGGAATTTACTACTAGGGCTACAATAGGGAATTTATTCTCGTATGAATAACTTTATTGTTTAATATAATATTATTTTCATAAAAGAAGAAAAAAAAGTGCAGCTCTCTTTAATGCACCAACCCACTGATACAATGGTTAATTGTTCAGCGAGAAATCACCATTTTAAATGAGCATAATTGAATACCCCATGGGACAGGAACCAGACTCCCATCTCCCAAATCCTTAGATGACGGTTCAGGCCTCCTATTAGGTTTGGTCTCACATGCAAAACGTCATTGTACCTAAACAACGATTAGTGTAGTGTATAACATGGTTTTTATTTGATACGGCCAAATTGATTGCCCAATAGGGTATGGACACGCGTCGCACACCTGGACACGTGTCACCCACCTGATAGAGGCTGCAAGGACTCTACCACGTCAACCGCGTGAAGAGAATATTCCCCACGAAGGGGATAGGACGTATCCCAGTAGGACTCTAAAAGGAAAGGAGGTGGACCCGAGGAGGACTCCTCCAAGGAAAGGGGAAACCATAAACCCTAAGAGCTATATAAGAGGGCCCGAGAGGAAGGAAGGGGGTAAGCATCAAAACCCACACCATTACTCCTGAAAAAAAACTATGCAGTTAATCTCTAACTTGAGCGTCGGAGGACTAACCCTGGACAAAGCTCCGAGCCTCTGCCGTCTGTGATTGTGCAGGATCAGCTCATACGGATTTTCGACAGCAACAAATTGGCACCATCTGTGGGAACGACAGTAATGGTGGGGAGAACCTACAATCATAAGAAGACGAGAGTAGCATCGAACATGAACATGGGGGAGGAGGAACCTTCAGGAGGGCTCCCTCCCTCGACGGAAATTGGACGAGAAAGGGGGAACGATGATCGAGAAGGTTTCTTGAGGTACCAGCGTTCGTCGGATATTCGATGCGCGGAGATAGTAATCCTCCGCCCCCTCCTGGAGTGCAGGAATATGTGAGAAGGGAGCAGTTCAAAGCCCTTCAGGACAAATACGACCGAATAGCCGAGGCAATGAAGGAGGTCTCCAAAGCTGTCTCCCAGAAGACCGACGGAGCACCATGAGGCCCCCATATCTAGCCCGAGAGAGATCGAGACTAGAACCAGAGCAGTACAGGATCGATAAGGTCCGGTCATAATTTTCAAAATCGAGCAATGAGGGAAAGTCCCGCGCCCAGGGGAAGGACGCGGCGTGCTGTCGAAGGACGCGGCGTGCTGTCGAAGGCCGACATAGGGAACCACTCCAAGGAGACGAACAGAGACACGAGGACTCGGGGTTAAAGCATACGATCCTGGACCTGAAAGATGAGATCAAGAAGGTGGCAGAAAATCAGATGGGAGCTCGCGGGCCAGACCTCACTAATGACACGGCTCTAGCTGATGAGGTCATGAGGGACCCGCTCCCGATCGGCTTTCGCCTGACAAAGTATGACACTTACGACGGGTCTGGGGACCCCGTCGATCATCTGGAAGGCTTCAAGGTCGCTACACAGTTCCATCGAGTCTCGAAAAACATTATGTGTCGCGCCTTGCCATTGACGTTCAGAGGAGCGGCAAGGCTATTATACAACCTTCTGCCTACAAAGTCGATCCACAGCTTTAGCGATCTAAGTTATTTCTTCGTGAAAGGATTCTCCAGTAGCCAACCCCTTCAGAAGACTATGTTGAACTTGACCAACGTCAAGCAACATAAAGGACAATCATTGCGAAACTACATGAAGCGCTTCCAACAAGAGAAGATCACGATCAGAGGTCTGGACCCAAAAGAAGAGTTAACAGCCTTGCTGGGAGGCATCAAGGATAAGGCGCTGAAAAGGTCTTTGGTGAAACATACATCGCAGAACCTGGCCGAGCTGAGAGCTCGGTGCGATAAGTACATCCAGATGGAAGAAATCCTTCAAGCCGATGAAGAAGCTGAAAGGAAGACGGGAAGGAAAAATATCTCAAGGGGCGACAGCAAATCCTCTGAAGAAGGCAAAAGATGAAAGTCTGAGCACGGTCGGGCACCTAGTCCACCAAGGAAGTTCGAGAAATATGCACCTCTGAACCGGAGACAAACGGATGTACTGATGCAGATAAAGGACTCCCCGGATGCCAGAGCCATGAAGTGGCCAGGGAAGATTGGACGGCACCCCGAGAGACGCAATATGGACAGATATTGCCACTTCCATAGGGACCACAGCCACGACACCGAAGATTGTTGGCACCTCAAGGGGAAAATAAAAGGAATGATCCAAAGAGGATATCTAGGCCGATTCGTGGACCGTAAAAAGGAGGATGCCCAAGACAGTAATGACCGTAGGGACAACCATCGGAGAGATGGCAGAGGCCGCTATGAAAGAAGGGGGCCTGCCCGCAGAGGCAATCAGGAACGGTGAAGGGACCGGACACCCGACGAAGCTGACCATCACCTCCGGGATGAGAATAAGAGCCCAACTAGAGTTATAGCGACCATCTGTGAGGCCTAGCCGCTGGAGAAAGTTCAGTCTCGGCCAGGAAAGCAAAAGCCTATGCGAGAAGCGTACATGTGGCTGAATGGTCGAACAAGAAGGCGAGGATGGGGACGGTTATTTCCTTCTCAGACGATGATCTGTAAGGGGTGCGCACTCTGCACGACGATGCCTTGGTAGTCACCATGACCATAGCGGATTACAGAGTGAAGAGGATCTTAGTGGATAACGGCAGTTCAGCTGATATCCTGTTCCTTGAGGCTTTCCAGAAGATGGGCCTGGACGAGGGAAAGTTGAAGAAAGTGGAACACCCGTTGCAGGGATTCTTCGACATCCCAGTAAAAGTGGAAGGATCGATTGAGTTGCCAGTAAGAGCCGACATCGGAGATCGCCAAGTAACAGTTATGATCAACTTCCTAGTGGTAGGCATTACCTCGGCATACAACGCCATCCTAGGGAGAGTTGGTTTGAACCTACTAAAGGCTGTCGTCTCCACACCCCATCTCAAGATAAAATTCCCAACCAAGAATGGTGTTGGGGAATGTCGAGGCGATCAGGAGGCATCCCGGAGGTGCTACGCCACTACCTTCTGGGGAAGAGAAAAGGCGGGCGAGGTGCTCCCGAAAGAAGATCTGCACGATGACACCAGTTATCAACAGGGGGAACCGGCTGAGGATCTGGTACAAGTTGAGGCCGAAGAGGGGGATAACGCTCGATAATTCTAGATCGGGGCTACAATGCCAAGGCAACAATGAGAAAAACTCGTCTCATTCCTCCGAAACAACTCTAACATCTTTGTCTGGTCGGCTTCAGACATACCTGAAATAGATAGAGAGGTAACAGAGCATCATCTGAATGTTAACCCAGCGAAGAAGCCAGTGCAACAAAAGAAGAGGACTTTCACCCCCGAAAGGCAGCAGAAAATAAACGAAGAAGTAGAGAAGATATTGAAGACCTAGTTCATCCGTGAGATCCAATACCCGGAGTGGATATCCAATGTGGTGATGGTCCTGAAGGCAAATAGAAAGTGGAGGATCTGCATCGACTTCACCGACCTGAACAAGGCCTGCCCGAAGGACGTATACCCCCTGCCAAAAACAGACCTCCTCATTGATGCCACGGCAGGATACGAGGCGCTGAGCTTCATGGATGCATACTCAGGGTACAATCAGATCAAGATGTCAGAGGTTGATGTCCCGAAAACATCCTTCGTGACCGAGGGAGGATTGTACTGCTATAAAGTCATGCCCTTCAAGCTAAAAAACATGGGGGCCACCTATCAAAGGTTGGTGAATAAAATCTTCAAGGGGATGATGGGCAAAACCATGGAGGTGTACGTGGACGATATGCTCATAAAAAGCCTGAAGGCGGAATGACACATTTCAGGTGCTAAGGCGGTAGGCATGAAGCTGAACCCGACAAAGTGTGCATTCGGAGTAGCCTCGGGAAAATTCCTCGGCTTCATTGTCTCGAAGAGGGGAATTGAAGCCAACCTGGTGAAAATACAAGCCATTCGGGATATGAAGTCACCCCAGAATGTGAAGCAAGTCTAGAAGCTAACAGGTCGAGTCGCCACCCTAGGGTAATTCATGTCTCGGTCGACTGACAGGTGCCTCCCCTTCTTCAAAGCCTTGAAGGGGACCAAAAAGTTCGAATGGACGGAGGAGTGCGAAAAGTCCTTTGAACAACTGAAGGAGTACCTGGCCGCACCCCCACTACTGACGAAGCCAAACACTGGGGATACCTTGCAGCTGTACCTTGTTGTATCAGTAGTGGCGATAAGCACAGTACTGACGAAGGAAGAAGGAAGGCAACAACGGCCAATATACTACGTCAACCGAACCCTGCTAGATGCCGAAACAAGATACAGAAAGACAGAGAAAGTGGCATATACCCTGGTAACAACGGCAAGGAAGCTGAGACCCTATTTTCAATCACATACGATATGCGTACTCACAGACCAGCCCCTGAAGAAGATACTGCAGTGGCCAGATATGTCTGATCGCCTGGTAAACTGGGCCATAGAGTTGGGAGAATTCGACATCTAGTACAAACCAAGAACAGTAATTAAAGCACAGGCCCTCGCAAACTTCATCGCCGAGATGACGCTCCCTAATGATCCCCAGGAGTTTGTCGAGGACCAAGAGGAAAAGGCTTGGGCATTGTACGTGGATGTTGCTTCCAATAGCACAGGAAGCAGCACAGGAATCATATTGGTCAGCCCCGAAGGTTTCAAGATAGAGTATGCCCTACGGTTCGACTTCGATGCCTCCAACAATGAAACAGAATACGAAGCGTTAATAGCTAGAATTAATCTAGCTCGGGCTTTGATGGTACAGGAGCTGGTGGTGCATAGTGATTCACAGGTCGTGGTACGCCAGGTGAATGGAGACTACGAAGCCAAGGAACAAAGGATGGCTAGGTCCTTAAAGACAGTGCGAGAAAGAATAACAGCCTTCAAGGATTTCGAGATAAGGTAGGTGCCATAGGAAGAGAATGCTAGTGCAGACGCACTATCGCAGTTGGCCACCTCTGACTTCACTGACCTCAGATGATTGGTGTATTTTGAAGTGCTATCACAGCCAAGTACCGAAAGACCCCAAGAGGTATTACCCATAGACGAATACGGCCACAACTGGATGGATGCCATAACCGAATACTTGAAAGAAGGAACACTCCCTGAGAATAAGGACGAGGCAAGGAAGGTACGAATGAGGTCAGCACGCTTCCTTTTAAAGGACAGGACGCTTTACAAAATAGGGTTTATCGTGCCGTACCTCAAGTGCCTGAACCCCACCAATGGTGAGTACGCACTCCGAGAAGTGCATGAAGGGATATACGGCCAACACCTGGGAGCCCAGGCCTTGGCACATAAAGTGCTAAGGCAGGGCCTGCACTGGCCGACAATGAGGAACGACGCGGAATCATTAGTCAAGAAGTGCATCAAATGTCAGATGTTCGCCCCCGTTCCTAGGCAGCACTCTACCGAGCTCTCATCTCTATCGAGCCCAATACCATTTTCCATGTGGGGAATCGACATCTTGGGCCCATTCCCCTGGCCACGAGATAAAGGAAGTTTGTCGTGGTGGCGGTAGACTACTTCACGAAATGGGCAGAAGCCGAAGCACTGGCGACGATAACCTAAAAGAACGTAAGGGACTTCTTCCAGAGGGCGGTAGTCTATCGATTTGGAATCCCTCAGGTTGTGGTAATAGATAATGGAACTCAGTTCACCAACCCGACCTTCGACTTGTTTTGCGATGCCCTCGGCATTGACCACAGGAAAACCTCTGTCGGTTATCCACTGACTAACGGGCAGACAGAGGTGACTAATCATACCCTGCTTCAAGGAATAAAGAAGAGACTGGATGATGCCAAAGGGTTATGGGCAGACAAGTTACACCACGTCCTCTAGGCCTACCGCACAACTGAGAGATCGGCCACCGGAGAAACACCCTTCATTTTAACTTACGGCACTGAAGCTGTACTTCCAGTGGAGATAGGGGCCGTAATCCACCGGATTTAGTACTACAATGAAGAGAAAAACGATGGAGGACTCCGAGTGAATTTAGACCTCTTGGCCGAAGTTAGGGACACCTCGCAAGAAAGGATGGCCGCTTACCAACAGAGGGTTGCAAGGCACTACAACACCAAAGTTTGAAAGAACGAGTTCAGAATGGTGACCTCATCCTCAAAAGGGTTGAAGTATCAGACCCGAGACATCAAGGAAAGCTAGCTCCAAATTGGGAAGGTCCCTACAGAATCTCAAGGGTAATACGACCAGGGTCCTATCACCTAGAGATTACAGGGGGAGAAAGGGTACCCCGATCATGGAACTCTGAGAACTTAAGAAAATTCTATCAGTAGTGAAGTAGCAAGCACACTTGTTTTTGTAACTTTTGTAATTTTTGCTCTTATGCACTTTCAAGTTGTAATTCCTCATCCTAAACTCCGGAGGATCTTGTTCATGAAAAATATGAAAGCTGGTTTATGGAAATTAAGAGGAACTCTCCTGTTTGGTGACCTTAACTCTACTGAATGGATACAGCCGAAGGTCCTCACCTCGATCGGGGGCTCAGGTAAGGCTGAACCGAACTGACCGAAGGTCCTTACCTAGGTCGGGGGCTCAGGCAAAGGCTGAGCCGAGCCAAACTGATCGAAGGTCCTTACCTTGATCGGGGGCTCAGGCCAAGGCCAAGCGGACCTAACTGAGAGTCCTCACCTCGGTTCGGGGCTCAGGCCAATGGCCGAGGGGACCTGACCGAAGGTCCTCAATTCGATTGGGAGTGACGATGGCCGAAGGATCTACCCTCGGCTGGATGTTCGGATCAATACCAGAGTTTAAAAGACCCTTCAATCGGAGCTGAGGGGGAACACAACACTTGGTGAAAACCCCACTTGTTCAAGATCCCTTAAAAGTCCATAGCCCTCGAACTCGGGAAACCTCTTGGATAAGCCGAGGGAGCGGGACCGAGCCTCGTGCTAAAGTAGAGGTATGCAAATCCTTAGGCTGCCAACAATGGGTTTCGGCCTTCTTGCACCTACCTACAGGCTAAAGATCACCTTACCCGAAAGAACACGAAAAAGAGGAAGTCGAGGTATATGAAGAAAGGGAAATACATTCATTAAAAAGACCCGAAGGCCGAGATTACATGAAAAGACCCGAAGGCCGTGATTACATGAAGAGGCCCGAAGGCTCATATAAAAAAAAAAAAAAAAAGGGAGCTCAAAGGCCGAGCTAAGACTCAGGGTGGCTTCAGGGGGCGTCCATCGGATTCACGGCCTCATCCTCGACATGGTGGGTCTCCCGATCGGAGCCATCGTGACCGGGAGTCAGAGACACCTTGCATTACAACTGAACCTCACCTTCCTTACTACAGCCTCTGCCATCGGCATCGACAATCTCAATGGCTGATGGGGTCGCCTCAATACACTCCTCTCTGAAGATGAGCCTTCTGTCCTCGAAAGAGACCCCTGGATAAAGCTCGAGGACCCAGTCTCGGACTTCGGTAGCACCCATTATGAACCTAGGGGCAATGGCACGCTTGATCTCTTCCCGAAAGTCCTCGGAGGATTTATACTTCTCGGCCCCTCGGGCCTCAGCCTCCTGAACCCTTGCCTTCATCTGCACCTTCAGCTCCGCAAGCTTCCGATTGCATTCCTGGTGAGTAAGGAGGAGGTCCGTTTTCAGGTGCTCCACCTTCTTGAGAAGAACCAAACGCTCATTCTCCAGGACCGACTTCTCTAGTTCGGTAGCCTCGAGGTCTCAGCCTATAGCTTCGGCCCGAATCGCCAGCTGACCCATTTGGTTTTGGGCCTACATAAGACACTGATGGTAGAATGTTGCGATGATAAATAAACTAAGGTTAGAGGACCGAAGCTTACCCCAGCCATGAAGATGCAGGCGCTAGTTATCATGGCCGTCGTCCCTTGTCGTTGAGCTTCGACGGCATCTCGAGGAAGATTGCCCTTCATTACCAGCTCACGAGCAACACGCCTGACTGACAAGGTGTCATCTTCTTTGACCGACCACTGAGGGACAAATCCAACCTCGACCCTCACGTTCCCTACCCTCGGGCTTCTGAAGTCCTCAACGGGGGAGGAGTCTCGGGCAGGCATGTTATGGCCCAGAGCAGCAAGGGCCTGGACTGCCTCGGTGCTTGGTCCCTCGCCCTTAGATCTTTTCTTCAGGGGGGAACCTCGGAGGAGGAGGGCCCCTTCTTCTTCACTTTCCTCTTTGGCCTCTGCTGCTGCTGCGCATCCTTCGCCCTGGCCTCCCTTATTTGGGCTTGCCTCTCCGCTGCGGCAACCCTAGCCTCGGCCCTGGAGATTTGTACTGCATGAAGAAATGAAGGGGGTTAGTACAAAATACCGATGCCCGAGGAAGTAAACTTGGGCTAGCCTAACTCACCCAGGCTAAGCCCGAATCTGAACAGGATGGCGTCGGACTTAAGGTTGTCGGACTCGAATGGAGGGTAGGTTTCTTACTGCCTCACCATCGCCATCGACTCTGCATCTGTCCCGAAAAGGGCAGGGGCGGAGTTCACCGTCCTCAGGTCAGGGATATCCCAGTCGGTGCTGAAGGGCACCCCCTCGGACGACCTCACGAAGAAGAATTTCTCCTTCCACCCATGGATCGATGTCGGGTAACCGTTCAGCAGCCAAAGGTCCTTCCGAGGGCAGAAGTAGTACCAGCTCAAAAGCCCTTTACAGGCCTGAAGGAAGAAGCAGTTGATGAAGAGAGGGAGGGAGAGAGGCCTCTGGTGCCTAGAGAAAAGGATAACGAAGCTGAGCATCTGCCGCCATCCATTCGGTGTCAGCTGGGTCGGATAAATCCCATAGTGCCGAAACACTCGGGTGAAGAAAGGATGGAGGGGAAGCCAAATGCCAGCCTTAAACGCCTCCTTGTACAAGCACAGCTCTTTGGAGTTCCGGTAGCTGGCTCGGTCAGATGATCTGGGCAATCGAAGCTCGAAAGCATCCGAGATACCGAAGGAGGCCCTCAGTTCCTCCAGTTCTGGCTCATCCATGGTGGAAATGATGTGGAGAGCCTCCACCTCTAAGGGGTCCTGGGTCTGGGCTTGGGAATCGAGCATCCTCTCCCTAAATCCTGCATCGTTTGAGCCACCCTCGAACCCAGACGGCGAGGCCGCAGACGATGAGTCCCGGGCAGAGGGAAAATCAGTGGAGTCCGAGAACATCCCTCGGACCTCCCCTGGACTCCGATGCCTACGGCTAGACCTTGTCCTCTCGGAGGATGACGGACTATAGCCCGACGAACAAGACATTGAACTTACTTTCGAAGTGTTGCTAAACTAAAAGAAAGCTGAGACCGAGGGTAAGCTCTCCGAAAGGAACACCGAGACCAAAGGAAGGCTCTCCGAGGGAAAAAGAAAAGTGCCCCACAAATGGACCCCCACACTATATAAATGGAAGAAAAATGGTACGACTGCCCGAGCATTAATGGCTCCGTCACGTCACCAATTACCAACCCTTGAGGTTTGCGCCCAAACGGACCTGACCGAAGGTCCTTACCTCGGTTGGGAGTTTAGGCCAAGGCAGACGGACCTGACCGAAGGTCTTACCTCGGTTAGGAGTTTAGGCCAAGGCCAAACGGACTTGACCGAAGGTCCTCACCTCAGTGGGGGGCTCAGGCCAAGGCCGAGCGGACCTGACCGAAGGTCCTCACCTCAGTCGGGAGTTCATGCAAGGCCGAGCTAAATTGACCGAAGGTCCTTACCTCAGTTGGGAGTTCAGGCCAGGGCCGAATGGACCTAACCGAAGGTCCTCACCTCGGTTGGGGGCTTAGGCCAGGGCCGAACGGACCTGACCGAAGGTCCGTACCTCGGTTGGGAGTTCAGACTAAGGCCGAACGGACCTGACCGAAGATCCTTACCTCGGTTGGGAGTTCAGGCCAAGGCCAAACGGACCTGACCAAAGGTCCTTACCTCGGTTGGGAGTTCAGGCCAAGGCCGAATGGACCTAACCGAAGGTCCTTACCTCGGTCGGGAGCTTAGGCCAAGGTCGAGCAGACCTGACTGAAGGTCCTCACCTCGGTTGGGGGCTCAGGCTAAGGCTGAGAGGACCTGACCGAAGGTCTTCACCTTGGTCGGGGGCTCAGGCAAGGCCGAGCTGAACTGCTGAAGGTCCTTACCTCGGTTGGGAGTTCCGACCAAGGCCGAACAGACCAGACCGAAGGTCCTTACCTTGGTCGAGAGTTCAGGCCAGGGCCGAACGGACCTGATCAAAGGTCCTTATCTTGGTTGGGAGTTCAGGCCAAGGTCGAAGGTCCTCACCTCGGTTGGGGGCTCAAGCCAAGGCCGAGCGGACCTGATCGAAGGTCCTCACCTCAGTTGGGGGCTCAGGCCAAGGCTGAGAGGACCTGACCGAAGGTCCTCACCTAGTCGGGGGCTCAGGCAAGGCCGAGCTGAACTGACCGAAGGTCCTTACCTCGGTCAGGAGTTCCGGCCAAGGCCCAACGGACCAGACCGAAGGTCCTTACCTCGGTCGGGAGTTCAGGCCAAGGCCGAACGGACCTGACCGAAGGTCCTCACCTCGATTGGGGCCTCAAGCCAAGGTCGAGTTGACCTGACCAAAGGTCCTCACCTCGATTGGGGGCTCAGGCAAGGTCGAGCCAAATTGACCGAAGGTCCTTACCTCGGTTGGGATTTCAGGCCAAGGCCGAATGGACCTGACCAAATGTCCTTACCTCGGTTAGGAGTTCAGGCCAAGGCCGACGGACCTGACCGAAGGTCCTTACCTCGGTTGGGAGTTTAGGTGAAGGCCGAATAGACCTGACCAAAGGTCTTCACCTCGGTTGGGGGCTCAGGCCAAGGCGAGCAGACCTGACCGAAGGTCCTCACCTCGGTCGGGGGCTCAGGCAAAGGCCGAGCGGACCTGATCGAAGGTTCCCACCTCGGTCGGGGGCTCAGGCAAGGCCGAGCTGAACTGATCGAAGGTCCGAACGTCGGCTGACCAAAGGTCTCGGTCGCAAGCAGAACTAAAGCCGAAGCCGAAGGAATAAGGCCGAAGGGAAGAAAAAAAAAAAAAAAAAAGAGGAAAAGAGAAAAGATGACGAAAAATTTGATTACTCCCACAGGAAGAGTCTCCTGGCGAGAGTAAGGGGGCTCCTGATACGGCCAAATTGATTGCCCAGTAGGGTAAGGACATGCGTTGCCCACCTGGACACGTGTCACCCACCTGATAGAGGCTGCAAGGACTCTACCACGTCAACCGCGTGAAGAGAATATTCCCCACGAAAGGGATAGGACGTATCCGAGTAGGACTCTAAAAGGAAAGGAGGTGGACCCAACTCCTCCAAGGAAAGGGGAGTGGACCCGACTCCTCCAAGGACTCTAAAAAGAGGGCCCGAGAGGAAGGAAGGCGGTAAGCATCAAAACCCAACCGTTACTCTTGAAAAAAAACTATACAGTCGATCTCTAACTTGAGCGTCGGAGGACTAACCCCGGACAAAGCTCCGGGCCTCTGCCGTCTGTGCTTGTGCAGGATCAGCTCATACGGATTTTCGGCAGCAACACTATTCTAAACTAGTATTTCTGAGCCAAAATTAATTTTGTGTTTCTTTTAATTTGGAATATTTCTATAAAAAAATAATGTATGGTTTAAATAGAAAAAAAGTAGTCCTACTACCAAAATAAGAAAATAAAAGAAACATGCATAAAATAATTAACATAAATAGTAGTAGTGGTGGTGCCGGTAGGGAGGGAAAGTCTGATTTGGTGGGCTGGTTTTGCCACAAATCTGTCTAATGGTTTTTGGAAACCACTTCAAATCTGTTTTTCAAATAATCTAGAAATGTGTCTTTTTTATCGGGTTCATTCCAAAAAAGCACATACGTTTTTTTTTTCAATTGCTAAACACACACCTTAGATGACCATAATAAAGCTAGATAGAATCGATTTCACGTTTCTCATCTTCACTGACACATAAAAGAGGGGATAAAAATTCCGGCGCAACAATGTAATGTAAACCCTCTCACATCATAAAGATCTATCAACGACAATGTTGAAGTTGGTAGTCATTCCACAAGAGGTATGTAACTTCATTTCTTATCATTTTTCCCTCACGACCCTCTTCTGCTCTGTTAGATGGGGTGTCAACAGGATCATCATCTTTAACAGTTTCCCTACTCAAATCAGCATCCACTTCATCCAATAGATTATCATCTGGCATCACTCTCCTAATGTGATTATGCACCATACAACAAGCTAAAACAATGTCAATCTACCTCTCATATGAGTATGTTGTGTTGCGCATAATATGCCAAAACGCTTCTTTAGAACACCAAGTGTCTGTTCAATGACATTCCGTAACGATGAGTGCCTTTGATTGAATAACTCTTTTGGTGAATTAGGTACTCGATCTCTAATATCATTTAGATGATATTGTAACCCACGATATGGAATAATGAAATGCTTAAGAAGAGGAAAATCAGCATTTGCAAGATAATATCTCCCTACAAGAATTAAAAAAAAAAAAAAAATGTGTAAGTAGAGTTGTGGATGCAATTTTCATGACATATGTAGTTTTTTTTTTTTTTTTTTTGAACCGTAATTACACAAGATTTGGAAATCTACCTGTAGGGCAAACAATCTCATGCTCCATAGAAATAGCTTATGCTAATACTCTAGAATCTGAAGCAGAACCCTCCCATCTAGGTATACAAATGTGAATCGTAAATCAAAATCACATGCAGCCAATACATTTTGTGATGGCCATTGCTTTCGTCCCCTAAACCTACCCTCATGTGTAGGGGCAACTGATAATGAGATATGAGTTCCATCAATAGCTCCAATACAATCCTACATGGAAATAATTTTTTTTTTATTTGTATGAAAATATTATGTAGGAAATATTACCCTATTCACTTATTTCAGTGGAAGCACAATTTACCTTGAAGTAAGGCATCCATTTGTGGTTGCTTACAATATAGATCGGTGTTTCATTCTTTGGTGGACGAATAAAAAGATCTTGAATGTCAAGAAGTTCATTGAGCACTAATCAAAAACACCGACTTACAGTCTCACTGAATAGCTCATAGGTGTGTACAATGGCTTGGTTTCTCTCATTGTGTCCCAAAATGTGCAAGAACATAGCTATTTGTTCCTCTACGTTGCAATGCTTGGTGTCATTTAATCTACCAGTTCCTCTAAAAATATGAACGAACCGATGAAAGCAATTATCTGTCATTCGAAATATGTCTATACAACTTTGGCCTACTATCACATTATACTTAAAGTTTCTGACTTTGAAATACAAATTCCTAGGGGGTCTTTTTCATGGTATTTCTCAAAATGAGGACCTATGATAGCAAGTTCAGCAATAATAGTCATGGTAGCTACCAATGCACATGCCATCATCCATTCAAGAGTGATCATCATCCATTCAACAGTTTTTTGTTGATGATTCATCTGTACATTATATATATATATATATATAATATTTTGATTTTAGTAACATGTGAGCACACATAATAGGAGGAATAAATTAATTTATAAACAAATATATCATTTAATAATTAGATTCATAATTACTTGAACAAGGAATATAAATGTTGTAAACTTATTTCCTATTAAGGGCCGCGACTTAAATTTTTATTCATATAAACAAAATTCTATTAGGTTTTATCATTTCGAAATGAAACACGAGATGCCAATGATAGAAGTGAAAGAATCAAATCATCAACTATGACGAGAGTTCTTTTACTTACCTTCAAGAAGTAAAATGCCTTTGTTTCACACAAGTCTTTCGTAAAGTGCAACCTACAATAATTATTAAAGTAAGATCATGGTTTAGATAATGCATTAAAAATAGTCCAAACAATTCTAAAAGTGATAATAAAGGCCATCGTTATTCCATTTTCTTGAGGCAAATGATCTTCCAAAAACAACGATTCACGTAAGTGCTCAAAACGGATCGTTTTCATTTTGTTAGATTTCCATCATCAATGGGTACTTTTGTAGGCAAATATCAATTGTACTGGGGTTTTGCTTTAATTGTGAGGAGTGGATATAGGCCTGAATACTGTGATGAAATTTTGGACAAATTCAAAATTTTAATTGTCATTCTCCAATGAAAAGGGCCATTGGGTGACTACCAACTCAAATGATCAACCAAACTGATTTTGTATCTTCTAAAGGAATACCAACCTTGCATACTACAGCCAAGATATCATGCATGTGTCTACACAACCATGAAAAATAAATGAAAATAACCTACTCTAACCCCCAAGGAAGAACTTAGCAGTCAAAAGAAACCCCTAAACAATAAATAAATAAATAAAATAATAAATAGACATGAGGGTCTATAAAAGAGCTTTTCAGAACAAGCTTTGTTGCTTCATTGCCTAGATTTTTCTCTCCCTTGTCTACCCTTCAACAACAAAGCTCCATCTAAGACATCTCTCCTCTCATTTATAGAACATAGCAAAGGGATGGCAAATCTCTAATCCTACTTCATAGCAATATTAACAAGAAACCATTTTTTCAGGCCATGGAATTAAATATGTAAAAAAAAAAAAACCTCTTTTTCTCTCTTTTTAATTTCATAAGCTTACCATGACCTACTTAATGGAGAATCAGTAGTACTTTTGGGAAAATTAAAAAAAAAAATGTATAGAATTCCTAATTCAAAAGGGATTACAAATTTTGCAAGAGAATATAAAACCTAATTTGTGAAAATAGTAATCAAATTGGATGATATCAAGAAAATATTAAACCTAAAATAAACAAAGGGATATGTAAGATTGTAATGAACGCAGACTGTGAGAGAGGAAGAGAGAGAGAGAGAGAGAGTTGGAGGCAAGAGAGGTACCTATGACGTCTTTGCAATGCAGTCTTATGTTGATTGATAGAGATCAGTTTCTTCACCTGGAGAGGGGGGACAGAGTTGGAGAAAGAGCAAAA
Source organism: Macadamia integrifolia (assembly GCF_013358625.1). Classification (NCBI taxonomy): domain Eukaryota; kingdom Viridiplantae; phylum Streptophyta; class Magnoliopsida; order Proteales; family Proteaceae; genus Macadamia; species Macadamia integrifolia. The sequence continues at coordinate 3,138,381 of NC_056568.1, read as the reverse complement.
TAGCAAAGTTTTCTCCTCTATACAACTTATCTTATCCTCGTAGGAGGAAAAAAAAATGGTGGCGAGTGAAAATTTCATAGAATTCAAGACAAATTTGAAATTCAAATTTAAGAATCTTCTTATCCGTATGTTAACCAAGCACAACGATATTTAAAAGGGGGGAGAAAACCATGCAGGAATCTGTATGGTTTTTTTTTTTCTTTTCTGTGTTACCAAGCACAGCCTTAAGGTTCTTTTTTTTTTTTT
>NC_056568.1:3084927-3134598 GCF_013358625.1 Macadamia integrifolia | reverse complement strand
CCCCCCCCCCCCAAAAAAAAAAAAAAAAGCACCTTTACCTGTCTAAAAATTCTTGCAGACGCATTGCAACCCCACCAATCCTAGAGTAAATCCCCACCTTCTGGGCAGAGCCATATCACTGCCCTTACCCTAATCGCTGATCCTCTATTACCCCTAGCTTTGACCAACCATGAATGGATCATATGAATAGAGGTCGTAAATAGTAACTCTTCACTTGTAACAGTAAGATTGGTAAATAATTACAACTCGATAGAAATTTTCTTCTAGCATCACTCAACCTTCGGCTGCCAGAGGGATTGGATCATTGGAATTACCAAGTATCATTCGCCCACAAAGATAGAGAGCAGATGGGGAGATTTAAATAAACCAAAAAAGCTTGTTGACCTCAACTGTTGTCTAGAGCACTGGACTGGCCAACAAAGCTCAAGATGGAAGGTCATTCATTTTTTTTTTTTGGTGAATAATAAATCCATGACCAAAAGAAGAAAAAGAAGGAATATACAACCTGAGGGGAAAGAAAAAGAAACAACAACTATACCAGGCAAAAGACCCATTAAAAGGTGGGGAGAGGCAAAAGAAAAGGGAGGTGGGGGAGACCTAAAGAGACCACAATAATTTTGATCCTAGGGGAATCATGCAATGACAAGCTAGAAAGTGAGAAAAGCTAGGAACTAACATCAAAGTAGATGGCATTCTAAATCATGTCGAAAGAGTTAGAGTTTGAAATTCATCTTCAAAGATTCTGTTCCATCCAGATGTGGTTGATGGTGGCACAGAAAGCAAGCTTACCAGCAATGTCATATAGAAGATCCATCATAGGTCATGTCGACCCAAATCCATTCCCTGTGAAGTGGTAAAATTCTTCTCCTACTAGGCCAAACAATTACCAAGGGCTTCATTCCAAATAGAGGAGGAGAAAGGGCAGCCAAAGAAAATATGAACAGTGTCTTCAATCTTGTTCCAACAAAGACAACATGCCAGAGGGACGCTGATATATAGTTGGAGAGAGCTCTCCAAGTATTGAAGTAGACAATCTTTAGCCACAGGGTGACCTGGCCGTGGGGGCAAAGAAACTTCTAAGCGGAGGAAGAACTAAAGATGCTAGAAGGCTCAGGAGACCAGATGAACTTATACCTACACCCTTTCCCCCTCCCCCCTCCCCCCTCCCCCCTCCCCCCAGGGGTGGAAAGAGGAGTGAGGAGATGGATGGGGAGAGAGGGAGAGGAAGAATAGGGAGTGGACCAAGCCCCATTCGAGATGATGGAGAAAATTATGGCATGCTTGTCCAATCTCGAAGAGTATACTAATCTAGATCATACTAAGGGGAGGAGGACCCCAGAAGGATGCCAGTTGTCATCCAAAGGGAAGTGGATCGACCATCCACGATGGTGGAGCGTACAACTCAAAGGGTGGTAAAGCCAAGGCTAAGGATGTGACACCAAACCCAGGAAGCATCATAGCAAAGGGATACAGTCCAGAGAGTCTTTACAGGGGAGAGAAGAATAGACCCAGGAAATCCAAATGCTATTTTTCTTGGAGACCAGGTTCCAGATGAGCTTAAGAGTGAGTACCAGTAGATTTTACATCATGGATTTTGCGAAGACCCAGACCCCCTTCAAACTTAGGGCAACAAACAGAGGACCATCTAAGGGATAGAGGAACCTGATAAATTGATACCTTTCCAAAGAAAGGTACACATAAGGGATTTAGCCGCTTTGATGGAGGATTGGGAATCTGAAGGAACCAGACTAGTAGATGTAGCCAGATTTGAGAACAAATATAATTAACTCCAACCTACTCACAAAGGAAAGCTTACTTTTCTAAAGCTAGAGCCTTTTGAGGTTGAGATCAAGTATAGGGGTGTAATGGTGGGTAGGAGCATGGTAGCGATAAACGGGAGAAGCCAAGTATTTGACTAGAAGAGATCCCAGGGAGAAACCAAAGACACCAAGGAGGGAGGCTTTAACATTATCTGAGACCATAGCAAGAAAAAAAGTAGGATTTAAGAAGTTTGACGCGAAGGCCTGACAATTCCTCAAAGATGTGGAGGAAAGGATAGACTGATGGGATGGGAGTCAGCCTTGTAGAAGATCATAAGATCATCGGCAAAGGCAAGATGGGTGAGAATGAGGGCTTTGCACTTGGGCAGGGGGAAATGAGGTGGAGGTCAGTGAAGGACTGGAAGGATCAAGAAAGGATGAAGAGGAAAGGGGAGAGAGGGCAGCCTTGTCTGATACCGATAGAGGAGGGGAAGAAGCCAGTAGGGGAAGTGTTAATAAGGACAGAGAAACGGTGGAGGAAATACAGGAACGAATCCAGCGGATGAAGTCAAGGGGGAAGGACATGCCAGAGAGAACTTTAGAGATAAAGTCCCACTTGATGGAGTCAAAAGATTTATGGGTATCAATCTTGAGCAACGCGGCTGGGGAATGGGATTTCCTATCAAGGCCTTTGGCAATCTATTAGCAAAGGATGATATTATCCGAGATGCTTTTACTAGCAATGAGGCAGATTGGTTTGAGCTGACCAAGGAGTCTATAAGAAGTTGGATCCTATTGGCAAGGATTTTAGCGATGAATTTGTAGAGGAGGTTGCAAAGGGAAATCGATCTGAAATCCACCACAGAGTTGACACCATCTTTCTTGGAAATGAGGCAGAGGAGGCTTTGGTTAATCCCTAGATTTGAGAGGGACTGAAGACGAAGCTGCGGATGGCTTTGAATAGATCGTCCATGATGATGTCCCAATAAGAGAAAAACCCCATGTTGAACCCATCTAGACTAGGACCTTTATTAAAACTGTGGGAGAGGACAGCAAAGGAGATTTCTTCATTAAAGGGAATATCCTGAAGGGGACTAAGGATGTGGGGGATAAATTTATTCAAGAGACCCAGGGGAATGGTGGGTAAAGAAGAGGAAGAGGGGAGGTTAAAGAGCTTAGAGAAGTAACTAGAGGCTTTGGCTTTGATAGCATCCAGGAGGAGAGGAGATACATATATAACAATGAGCTTGAGAATGGAATTGGAGTTGGTTTTAGCCTTTTGGAGTCGATGGAAATAGGTAGAGTTAAGAGTCTCCATGCTCAAGCCATTTAATTTGGGATTTTTGTTGAAGAAATCTCTCTTCTAGGGAGATATTCAAAGCTTGAGAGCAGATTTCACATTTTTTAGCTTTCTAGAGAAGGCACTCAGGGGGGCAGCAGAAGGCTTTAATCGGATTGCTCCAAGGTTCCATAACAATGGGAAGGAAATCATGATGAGGGGACCACATCAAAAATTTTAAAGGGTTTGGAGCCAAAGGAGATATAGGGCTAAATGAGGAGATCAATGGGGCTATGATCAGAAATGCTAGAAAGGATGAACTGAGAGAGAAAGAGAGAGAGAGAGGATGAAAGAGAAATAGATGGTGGAAGAAACTGTATGATAGAGAGTGTGCCTTATGGCCCTCACCTATTGCCTAGCAAAAACTTACATTAAGTTGAAAACAAATACAACATGAATAGAAGTCATAACTCCTATCCACAACAGGAAACTAATTAGATATAAGATGATAAGAAATAAAGATAACTAAAACTAATCTGTTCTAACTTAGCCAACAACAAACTCATCAGCGGTTTCATCCCATAGGTCCCACCTCTCTGACCACCCCCAGCCAACACCCGCCGCTTAGCCCAACTAACAACCGCTCTCCCAATCTTAATCCAACCAGGCCAGCCTAGCTAATCTTTAGTCTCAACCTTCTCGGGTCCCATTGTTGACCCAGACCTGTCCAATACCCCATCAGGCTCATCTCTTTCTCCCACCCTCGTTCATCCTTCTCAATGTCCTTCAATGCTTGCGCAAGCTTCTCCTCGCCCTCTGAACAGACATATATAGTTCCCCCTCAAGCCTCTGTTGTTTACCAAGTCTACCATTGGCGTGACACTAGTTCCCCCCCTTGTCCCAAGGAGCATCCCCTCCTAGATTATCCCCCTCCCTTTAAGGAAGGATTTTGCCTCTTCACAAGGCTATTTGTGACCATGCCCTGTGCCAAGACAAATAGTTGCATCAAGCTGGGCTTCTGTGCATTCTTCATGGATCTCTAGCCCTGGCTTGTGCTCCTTTCGAAGATGGTCCTATTAGTCGGGTTGTAGTCATGGTTCTAAATCTTAGGTTTCGACCAGGTGTCAAAACCGAAATTTAGGTAAAAAATTCAGAAACCTGGTTCAAACTAGATATTTTTTCTAGAGATTCTAGCTGAAAATTCTGAAGTTTTCGTCATACCTGGTTTCGTCTCGGGTTGGGTCGAACCACTGAATGTGCGAAATCCGAGATTTAGAACGATGGCTGTAGTTTTGGCTTTTGCTTTTTTCAAGCTTCCCTCCAATGGACGCATCCAATTTGTCTGTTGTGTTTCATGGGGTTCTTCCCCTCCCCTTGTCTCCCCCTTTGTAAAGGCAAGGCCATATATTTTTCCATTATTGTTTTTCTTCCCCCCCCCCCCCCCTCTTTCTCTTTTGTATTCTAATCATCTAATATAGATTGATCCGTACAATTAGTTCATAAAAATTAACTTTGCCAACTACCTTATAGTCCATGTTCAGAATTGAATGATCTAAGCAAGCAATCCTCTTTTCTGAATCCTTTTTTGAGTGGTTAATTTAATGCCACACCCCTCTCCAAGTCCACCTAGGGTTGACTCATATTCTCAGATCCAACCGGATTGAGTTGGTATTTTCAGCAAGTATTCTGTCCCTGATTTAGTGAACTCGACTGATTTTGGTCGTCATCTGATCATCTGATTTGCTTCTATTAATTATTCTCTTAATATGGATTTTTATTCTGTGACAAAATGTCCTATTTTGGTACTGTTTTGATTACTCAAATTCAGTTCTACACTTCACTGCCACTGCCCCCACCACCACAACAGCAGCAGAGGAAGAGGGAAAGGGAGAGGGAGAAGACGGCAGATGAGGTGAATTCGGTGGAGGTGGTGGAGGAAGAGGAGGCAGAGAAGAAGAAATAAGTCAAACATAACAAACCAAAAAATCCTAGTTTTTGAAAGAAACTTTATCCTACTCTTATTTTTTTTTTTTTTTTTGCCAAAACCTAGGTGGATCTCATCTATGCTCAAACAACCTAGGTGTAATGATTAAACAAGCAATATTTGTACTTTCCAATGAAGATTCGAATCACAAAGGTTTTCTTTTTCAAATCTGCTAACTTAATTGCTTTTTGATAATTAGTAGGTTTGCTATTGCACTTGCCAATGAATATTTGAATCACATAGATGCCATGAAGACAGAGATAACTTGACATCGGCTGGATATCTTTATGGATCACAGTGCTTAAAAACACTAGTTTTACTTGTATCATAAGCATATTCATGTGTATCAAAGCATATCTAACTTCTCTTAACGTCTCTCTGATACATCTCTTAAAACCAGCTTCTGATATGCTGCCAATACCAATAATTCACCTTGACTATGATCACATGTGATCCCAAACATCATAAGTCCTTTTGGCCCAGTTGTTGTTATGAACTAATTGTACGGATCAATCTGTATCAGATGATTAAAATGCGACTCCACAAAAAAATTTGTAAGGAAGATACGTTCAAAATCTTTGCATTTGCGAAAGAAGGGATTCACACCCATATCGAAGTTCAAATCTCATCTTTCAAAAGTGGGTTCCAAGGGGACCCTCATTGAATCATTTTCCTAGTGAGATACCATAAAGGTATTTAGCTTCAAATTGGATTCTCTCCGCATCTAGTTGTCACGGCATATAGGGGAACCAAGGTGTTTCTTTTTTCTTTTTTTTGGGGGGGTGGTTTGGTCTGGATGCAAAGCGACACCAACAAGGTGACCAAGGGCAAGACTGCTTGCTAAGGTGGTCACCAGGGCAATGCCTTGACAACTATGCTCCGCATGGATAAAACGGAGGACCCCGAATCAAATGAACCCCAAGATTTTGTGCAAAAACAACTAAGTTTAGACTCCAACTTCTGTTCAGTAACAAAACTTTGAGGAATACCACCACCGCAATATCCCTTGTATGCATTTGAATAGAGGCATCAGTAACCACTGGAGAAGATATTGACTCTGTTCCTAGCTTTAGTCGATTTGATCACCTAAGGATTCTGTATCTGCCTTCTAACATTTAAGAGAACAAGAAGTATATAAAATGGAGGAAGGGGTAAGGGTCTGCGGGAAACAAAACAAGTTTATGAAACAAATGATACTAAAGTAATAGCAACCAACGCAACACTGAAACAGTAAGTATCAGTCGTGAATAACACTATAACAAGAACAGTGAGTCTCAAAGCAAAAGAATATGGTTAAATCAAACAGCATAAGACATGTCATAGTGTATTTCAAATGCTCACATAACAAATTTCATTCAAAAATCATGAAAATGGTTGAATCCCTTCCTCATTCCATGACAAGAACTCATTCATAGAAAAGAACTGTATCAATTAAGAATCAACAATATGTGCATGCATAACAGAAGCCATAAAAGCAATAGCAAAACATCACGCAAGAACACAGGGAATCATAACTAATACCCGTTAAGAATCAGAAAACACCAACAGACACATGACATAATAATGCTTCAGAACTCAGAAGAACCAACCAGGCAATAATGCAGTTCAAAGCACATAGCTATTTATAAAACAGCCAATTTAACAAGAAATCCAAAATCTTCAGGTCATCTATGTACCTCATTGTCAAATGATTCAAAACAATAGAAATTCATTTTTTTTCCCTAGGTACTTCAAAACCCTAGAATCAAAATATTAGCATACATAAGCATTAAGGACGCATTCATTATCCCTCGCTTGCAAAAAGAAGAAGAAAGATCCTACATTCTCATCAGAGGTATAACACAGGAGAAAAAATTATTTGTATTTGAAGCAAGAAAATCCAAAACATAAAACTATGAATCTCAGTGCTTGCTATTAGGAGTGAAGTCCAAGATAGACTTCAAATGCCTCATAACTTCAAGTTAGTGACATATGTAGCTAACTGTACAAAAGTAATACCATTCAGCCACTGGCAGCAGCAGATGATTTGGCATATTTATCAACATAACCCTGCAAATAAACAAGTAAATATCAAATTCCAGTAACTGAACCGTATTACAAATCCAAGGTCAAATAATTTGTGAAAATCAGCAGTAGAATGCAAAGGCTCACCTCAACAAGCTTTGAAATTTTAGATCGGGAAAAAGAAAGGTATTGGTTAATTGCTTCTGTTGTACTAGGAATTTGATGGGGCTGTAATGTCCCCATGACCTTGTCAACTGCTTTTTTGACAATAGTTTTATGCGCATCCTTGCTCAGATGACCCTCAAGCCAATATGGTTTTAGCAATTCTTTCACAAACTCAATAAGACGAGCATGGAAAATTTTAAAGGCTTTTGATTCCTTGCTTTGTGCATCAACATGTTGCTTTTGTCTGGGATTTTGAGGAAGATCCATTTCATTGATAAATTTACCACTACCTGGTTGTGATTCGTTTTTGTGTCTGGCATCTGTTTGATATCTAGGGTTAGGATCATGACTGATCTCTTTTGTATTTGCAACATCTACAACAATCCCATGGCCAGGCCCCTCATTATTCCCTTCTCTAGGCGTAGAAACTTTAGTTTGGTCATCAGCTACAAATGTTCCAGTAGTCTCATCAGCAGCTATATGCAAGCCATGAGAATGAATATTCTTTTCCTCTACACTGCCATGAGACTGCCGATTAAATGAAAGTGAATGTTCATCAGCATTATATTCTGGGCCATGCAGCCAAGTTAAACCAGGGTCATGGCTTGTCTGCTGATATGACATATGTTGGATACCCACCCCATGACTTAAGGAAGAAACTTCAAAGGACTTATGTCCTCCACTAGGTGGCTCAATGGTATCAAGACGGGGATCAAATTGGCTTCCAGAAAATGATAGACTTGCAGGATCAAAGAAAAAAGATGGTCGAAAAGGTACAGATGGCTCCCAGTCGCTTGAACTAAATTGTAGTTTATGTCCTGCAGAGGTTGATAGATCCTTGGGAACACCAGGTAGAGGCAAACGGTCTGCTTCCGATCTTGAGTAGAATGGTGAAGAGGAATTTCGAGGCCAGGAAGCAGAATGGGAAGCATGATATTCCCTATCACCATCCAAACCTTTAAAAGAGAATGAACCTCCTGGACAGTCAGTATGGCGTGACGGTGATATGCTTATGGAAGAAAATGGTGTGCTGGAGCTGAAAACTGATGATGTATGATCATAAACAGAGGGATTGCTACTGCCTCTGCACATACTAGATGATATAATCGAGGCAGTTGAAATGAATCTACCATCAGGAACCGACCTACCCCTTACTAAAGGAGATCCTCCAACAAATTCTTCTGTATCAGAACAATTGGACCGCCAAACCCTACCACGAGTATCAAATTTACAAAAATCACCCTGAACAACAGGTGAAGCATGCTTGAATTCATCTGTATGCAAAGATTGACCCATATTCTCCCTGGTTACATCCCCGAAAGAGGAGACAAGACCAAGATCATCTCCGGTTGAAGAAAATTTCTGGAGGTCACGGTGGGGTAGTGATGTTGACCCACCAGCTTCCTGTAGTATGCCTGGAGATGGGCTGCCTCTATGGAAGGAAGAAAACCTCTGCTCTTCAGGAAATTGATGCCACCTAAGATTTTCTCCATGCTTCCTGGGTAGGAATCTTTCTGAAGGGATCTGACACTTGGCTGAAGAACTATCTGCGACTGAAGAAGCCAATGGTTCAGGAAAAGAAGAAAATTTTGATGCATCCATATCTTGTCTCAAACCTGATAATGGAGAAGGCACCTATTAGTAACTCTATTCTATGTGCACAGGTATTCTCCATATGAATACTGAAAGAAGTTCCTGAAATACCTGCATCCATGTCTAGTTCATTTTTCCGATTTGCAACAGGCACATCTCTCTTACCAGTACCATCTCGCTGATGCAGAAACCTACAAGAACTCCCCTTTATACACCAACCTCTAGCAAAAAAGTCACAAACAATTGCATGGTGCTTGCTTCGGTCCTCAAAATCAGCACCAGTAGACAAACTTCTAGGCCTTTTCTGGGAAGTAGGCAAACTGGAATATTTCACAATCATTAATAACTGGTCTAAATACCAGACTATGACAGTGAGAAAAGTTACAACAGAAATGAAATGCTATCATTTGTAAGCTAGAATTTTTCACCTATACTATGACAAAACCAAGAATCTAGTAAACCAGAATCACCACACCTTGACACACTTAGTTTGAGGTTCTCCCCTTCCTTGATATCCATTAGCTTTGTATCATCCCCAGTATTTAGGACGACATTAGAATCCTTCTTGCTGGAGCCATTACTCATCAGGGTCTCAGCACCTACAACTTTCTTTTGTTCGGACAAGGATATGGTGCTGTGAGCACCCAAGGGATCACTGTTACTCAAATAAGATTCACCACCATTATGGGCTTCATCATAGACTCTCTGAACATCACAAGGAGGTTTCTTATCTGACAGGGTACCTATGTCATCAATAACAGAATTTGGGAGATCATTATCTTCAGGGAGAAAAAAACAGATGTTTACCCAAAATTAGATGCTTAAAATATCAATCTTCAACATATGATAACTCTCTGCCTTATGTGCAGCACAAAGCCCAAAATAACAATTAGATAGTTTGAATCTGCTACTACTACCTTTCATGTCATGAATATCTGCAGGTAGACTTGATTCAGATTTCTCTGGAGTGGAGGAACCAGACCTTGAGTCCTCATCTTGCCCCTCAGACTTGATTTCTTGACTAGAATCTACATGGAAGAATAGGAAAATTAATAAACGAAACAAAATTTTCATCTTCTCTAAAGCAAATGGCACCAGCCAAAACATAATGTGTCTCGATTGAGAAAGGATTTGCTTGTTGGATAATAATGAGAAGTCTAGAACCCTTAGAGATGCTATTTGAAAATTTGAAACTAAACAGTGGAACAGCTACCCCAAGGACTTTTAAAGGAAATAAAAGATTAGATGAACCCGGAGCTCACTTACGAAAATTGAAAGAAATCAGATGATATATTTCACAGGTACCAATAAGCTCAAAAAATGAATAAGGACTAAGACCAGATGTCTGATATAAGAGAATATGACGACCTCGCTTCCAGAAAAGGTGAATGCAACAACTTCAGGATTACTCAGAGTATGAGTTTCATCTTCCGTCCTACGAACATGGGAAATGCAACTTCATTGCACAAATGGGAGAGGAAGATTGTATAAGATATGGGCAAGAGTGAGAAACCATTATCAATGCAATTCTGGTCCAAAATATTCCTATTTTCATATAGATTGAGTTCAGGCTTCTAATTAATTGGGTTTTAATTGAAATAGGCTGAAATATAAAGCCCAAAAGTGGGGGTCTAAAAGGATGTCCAAAATGAGTATTTTATATAAGTACTTAGTATTAGTTGTTACAGTGATCTTGTGGGGCCCACTCCTTGGCTAGTTTTGTCTTTGAGTAGTCTCCTAATAGATTTAGATTTTGTTTTGGGTTTTTTTAAAGAGAAGAGTCCTAATAGTCATTTTTTAAGTTTACTTATTTTATGAAAGTAGATATTAGGAGGAATATAGAACTTGGATTTGAATTGTGTAGTAGCTAAGTCTTTTTTTCATTGTCAAGAGTATTGTTCACTCTTCCTCTTCACTGTAGATCACTTAAATCCAAGTTGTATTGACAAAGTTATGTTCTGGTCAAACTTAATTTAAGGTGCACGAATGCTGTTAAAAATCTCCTAAATGAAAATAAAGTTGTGAACATCAGACTTACCGCACTTTTGGTTTTTAGCAATGTTTTACTATGATAAGCATTATGGAATTTTTAGATTTAAGAAAATCCTTAGCATTTGAAAGTTGAAAATTTCCCTTACAAGTTACAACCAAAAATCCAGTTTTTTTGTCATTGAATTGGGGGGTTGATTTTTTTTTCCTTTTGGAATTTGAATTTAAACTGTTTTTATTTGATTCAAATCGGGGGTGTTTGCTTCTTTATGAATAAGAGCTCAAGTAATTGAAATCATTTACCTAAATGATATTTGGCATAAATAAGTATCAAACCAAGAGCCAGACTAGCCAAACCAACCGGATCAAGTGCCAGACTAGACAAGCCAGCGCCCTACAGTACAGTGGCAGTCGCCTTGACACTTACAAAATGGCCTAAATGCCGACAACTATGGTCGTTTAACATTTTACAAAGGAAATAAATTAAAAAAGAAACAAATCATTGGACAAAGAAAGTATTCTAGAAGTATCCATCAATAGCCTAAGACAAAACAAAAAATAGAACTTATTGGAACTAAACTAAATTAGAAATTAAAATAGGAAAATATGGACCCAAATAAATGTTCATGAGAACGGTGACATGTGAACCGTTACTCGTGTTTTTTTTTTTGGTGAATAATAATTCATTACCAAGGGATGAGAAAAAGGGGGCAATTTACAGGCTCCGAAGGGAACAAAACAAAAAACTATAGCAAGCAAAGTGGGCAACATGCCCTAAGGGGAAGAAGAGAGGGGGGGACTGTAAAAAAGAGGAAGAGACACTCTAGGAAACAACAATGTGCCATTTCCTAGGGGAATCCCTAATAGGTTAATGGGGAAGCATGTGGAGCTTAGAACTAACGTAAATTTTGTCAAACTAGTGGAGGTTGGAGGACCATCATTGAAGAATACGTTCCATCTAGATGTGTTTGATGGCGGTAAAAGGCAATCAAGAAAGGAGGATCATCCATCCCCCCCCCCCTCTCTTTTTTACCCCTTATTGCTCCTCCCAGTGGAAGAAACATGAAAAGACATATCTAAACGGATAATAGTTAGTTAATTAAAGGTTTTGCTGTTCATAATGCATTACCTCTAGCTTCATACTCTCAATTGCAAATGATAGGTTAGTCATTTTGAGACCCTCAAGCAAGCCACTTTAATGTGATCCTAGGTTGAAGAACCCTATTTGGCTTTGCTATGGGCCCATCCAATCATTAAGTAAATCAATATGTAAATAGGATGGAAATCTTGAAAAACTTTTGAAGGGTAACTAGGTAACTAAATAGGGAAATGGACAAGAGAGGTATTGGTATTAACTGATCAAGGGCAGACTTGGAATCAAAAACAAAATAATGGATAGACTAAAAATAGAGGGGTAATTTCGGTAACAAAAATAAAAAGGGTTCAAGAGAATTCACAAAAGGTTGTCTCCAACCTTCGTTCAAAAACAACTTGAGGATAACAAGGCTCAGTTGCAGGCAATAGAACTCCCTCAGTTCAGCACCTTTTAAGGTAAGATTATAAACATAGGCTCGTAACGTCTATTCCTCTTAAACTCAATCAACAATGGCTCCAAAATCTAAGGTAACCAATTGACAATTTCTCCGCAAACCAAGCCTAGTGGTAGAATTGAAACCATATTTGCAAATGTGCTTGATTAACTCAACCAGCTAAGTTGTTTGGGGCAAGAGTCCAGGCTTAAGGTTGCCCCTGGGGAAGGCAAGAGTCCAGGCTTAAGGTTGCCCCTGGGGAAGGAATTCATCCCCAGATTTTGAAGCCCAAAGAGCAAGAAAGAAGAGAGATTGAGCGCTCTCTCTATTGGTCCAAGGTAAGACATGGACAGGGTCACAATACAGAAACAGAAAGTAGAAGGGAAAAGAAGGAGAAAACAGGAGAAAGAAGAAGAGATGAGAGTGAGGAAAAGGGACATGCAGGGGAAGGGGGGAGGGGGGGAAGAATCACATTTGTCTAAGCTGGTCGCGCAACTCTACAACCAGGAGTTAACCACTCAAACTTCCATTCCGCCATATCTGTTCAATGAATTGGATTAGAAGCATATTTATAAAAAAATGAATTCAAAGTCTTATCATAGTCTAAAACTGAAGTAGAAGTAAAATCTAACCCTCCTAATTATCTAACCCAATCTAAAATTCCATAATTAAAAATTACAAAGAACCCCAAAATAAAAGAATGTAATCCTAAAATATCCTATTAGATCCCAATCCAATTCGGGCCTGGCTCTCGGTCTAGACGGCCAGACTGGTCAATCTGGTTCAGCCATGAATTTGCATCACACTATTAGTGGGTGACCTAAGCAAAATAAAGGTATATATGGACCTCCAAGTTACAAACACATTTATCAGGGCTTTGTAGAGAAAAGAACAAGTGAATTGGAATGCCCCCAAGAAAAGTAATTGAATAATCAAAACAGTGCCAAAACCGAATCTATTATCAGAGATAAAATCCAGAATAGGGAGAATCATGGTTTAAAATCTCGGCAAGATCTCGGCGAGATCTCGCTAATGTCTCTCTTTTTCAAAAAGGCAAGACGAGATGTATGGCGGGTTATAATTATACAAAAACTCGACCGATATCTTGAAATCTCGCCTCTATCTCGCCAAATCTCACCACTCTCACTACGTTTTTGAAGAAAAAACAGTAAGGAGCAAGGATTTTGGTGCTTTTGCTTGAGGATCTCCATTCTTACACTGATTGAAGCTTAAAGAGTAGAGACTATTACCTCCTCATCCACATTTAGAGTTACTTTAATTTTCAATGTATGTGAATGTGACTCATCAGTCATTAATGTTAATTGTTAAACAAATTTAGAGTTACTGTAATTTTCAATGTAGGTGAATGTGACTCATCAGTCATCAATGTTAATTGTTAAACAAGTAAGTAATTGTCTATGAGTAATTGTCTATGATTTCTTTTAAATTCTTATCATTATGTTGTGTCATGTGTTGATAGTAGAATTTTGATTGTGGAAGAGCATACTAGCCTAGGGTACGAAGTCAAAGTACCATTTTAGGTTTTGATTTTTGAAAAATTGTTGTTTCTATTGTGTTGGAAGGACTAAAATAGGGTTAATACCAAGTTTCAAGGGCTACAAAGACCATATGGCCACTGAGACCAACCACCAAGTCGACCGGGAAAAATACATGATCTCAGGGAGATCTCACGAGATCTCACTTTTTTGGATCAGCGAGATGGGGGGTGAGAGTGAGATCTTAAACCTTGGGGATAATAATGATATGACCAAATCAGATGGTCAGATTGGACCAAAGCTTCAATGGATTTCTGTTCTAAGGGTAGAGAACCCTTGCTGAAAATTCCAGGTCAATCCGATGGGTGGATCTGAAATTATGAATCAATCCTAGTTGGACTACGAGAGGGGTATAACAGTAAAATCACAGCTCAGAAATAAACTCGGGAAACTGAAATATGATGGCCATTAGATTCTGATCATAAGACCTATATAAGCAATAATAAATCAATAAAAACAGTAAATTGATTCAGAAATCAGATAGATGGTATTAAACTTAGGAAACATGGACAGAATTGGAAGTCTAAAATATATCCAGATCAGCAGGCCTAATCATTAAGATATCCAGGTCAATGGTATCCTTGAAGATGAAGAACAACTCCTAAAAAATTGAGGGTGATCCCACAATTGAATTTCATGTCAAAAAAGACTTGCATATGAATTAAAAATCAGAACTTGAGCTGCAGAAAACCGCAAGAGTACCCTTTTTTTTTTGGGGGGGGGGGGGGGGGGTTAAGAAGTTCTTACATGAATAATGGAGGGGACGAGGAGCAAGAAGGACACCTAGGCTTCACAACCGCAAGGTGGTTGGAAGGATAAACACCAACCAACCTGGATCACACAAAAGGATCCTTGATCACACACAATGAAGAGAACAGCAAAGACAAAGCTTTTCATTAGTCAAAATTTTTGTACAATGCTGGCTCCCCTTACAAATTTATATATAAAACCCAAAAAAAGACTTAACACATTAAAAAAGGAAAGGCCTAATCCAATCCATCACTAATTAGATAATATAAATTGACTCAAGACAGAACTCGAATTATAGAATCCTAATCCCTAACTAAAACACTTAATAACAATAAAAGTAAAGAAATAAAAGACACTTATCAAACTAATCTCGTATGCCTACGCTCTACCCATATTATAGGCAATAAAAGTGGCTCATTACAAAGATAACCTAGACAAAAGGCCCAACACATATATATGACCCAACCTAAAGCTTATTTTTGATAAATTAGCCTATTTGGACGATTTAACTGCATCACAGGGCAAGTCGAACGAACTAAAGGTGTAAAAAACGCTTTCGTAGAAAATGAAGGGCTTCCCATATGAAGGGGAAAATCCTTCCTGAAAGAGGAGGAAAAAGAATATATTATTGGACAAGTCCTCAGAGGAGGAAGAAAACGAAAAAATTGAGAAGAGTGAGACGGGAGTAAGGGGATGGACAAAGTGAGGATAGATCAAAGGAGAGTGATGGAGAGAGGACTTATACTGAAGAAAGGATAGGAAGAAAATGAATAAGAGGCAGTCTATTGGCTGAATTAGAAAAAATAAGGATAAAGAAGAGAGTGGGTGAGCCTGTGGCACAACGGTTAAGTTGCACTATTGCAACACATTGGTCATAGGTTCAAAACTTGGAAACAGCCTCTTTTGTAAAGTAGAGGGTAAGACTGCGTTTACTTGCCCTTCCCAAACTCTGCAGTAAAGGGAGCCTCATGCACTGGGATGCTCTTTTAAGGATAAAGAAGAGAAGGAAAGAAAAACTTCTATCTGGAGAGGAGAAGAAAAAGGAGCTCTCTTGTTCAAGAGTCAAGCTCAAATAAGAAAATGATCAAGTGAATAAATCACTAAATATCATGGTTCGGGTAGAAATGACAAAGTCCATAAGCTAGGTTCTACTATTATGATCACATGCATAGGCTTTGACTATGGATGAATGCAAGGAGCACACCAATTAGAAACCCAATGATTGGAGGATTGAGAGAGCCTATATCATGTTTTTAGACTAAATTTGGCCACAATGATCACAAAGGAAGGAGGCAAGTCGGTGTGGTTCCTGTTGGATTCTTTGATAGGTCTAGGACCTTCCAGTGGAGACCCTCTCATTTCCTCTCTCATTGTTTTAGTAAATATCCATTCAGGTAGTAGGAGGAATGATTAATAGTTCTCTGTATCTAATCTACCTTTCCCTTTAAAATATCTTCATTTACAGATGATACAACTAAATTGGTTTTGTTGCAATCAGTCCAAAGCCTGGAAACTGGATAAAGGAGGCCAATGGATAGTGGCATAGCTATTTGACTGTTTATAGTTGTCTCATTTTTTTTTTCTAGGATAGGTAATAGTGATCTCATTTCTTCTATTTTTTTTTTCTTTCTTTTTTTTGGTGCAAGTTATCTCATCTTTTACAACTAGTAGTTCAGAAAATTACTATTTAGGATTATCCTTTTTTTATTTTCTTAAGCTGCGTTTGGTAACATTTTTGTTCCAGAAACGACGTTTTGTGTCAAAACTAGAAATTTTCGTTTTTGTGTTATAAAATCAATTTTTTTTTTTTTTTTTTTTTTGGGGGGGCTAAAAATGGAGTTTCGTAAATCTGCTTCAAAAATGGTTTCACCAAGACAAGGTTGAGGGGGAGAGAGGGAATCAAACGGGATTTTTTCTTCACGGAAAGGGTTTCTCAGTCCAATTTCACCGAGACAGGGATGAGGGAGACATCAACAGTGTTGAAGGAGAGCAGGGATCGAGCGAGAGTTCTTCACAGATTCTTCACCACTCTAGTTCTTTAGAGTTTCAAGGAGATAGAGAAGGTTTGGTTATTTAGAGTTTCAAGGAGACAGAGAAGGTTTTGGCCTTGGGAAATTATCAGGGATGTATGATTTTTTCCCAAATGGAATGTTTCTCAAACATTTAATGTTTCAACATTTCCACTTTTCCTTTTTTTTTTTTACCTGGTTCGTTTCAAAAAGATGAAAAAACGAACCATGGACACCAAACAGAAGATTCTGTTTCCTTATTCCCGTAAAACAAAATAAACGCCAGAAATGTTTTTTTGGATGACTACCAAACGCAGCCTAAAAGCTAAATACATCATTATACAAAGAACCCAATGAGATTCTATGGGGTTGCAATTGCAATTTAGAAGTAAAAACAACGAGAAGCCAAGCACCATATATTATGTCACCCATTTAATCACCACATGCCTAGGAAGTAGGGACAGAAAAATTAACACAAACCATGTCGTTTCGTCCCTTCCAGAAGAACCCAACAGGATCCTGATGGTTCAAAAATCTCCCTACTAAGGACAACAAAAGAGATGTGGTACATACACAGCCTCAAAACAGAGTAATATTGTCTCTTGCAAGCAATGAAATTTTCTATAAAAGTTTACCTTATTAGGATACTCCATCGCCCAAATTATCTAATGGGAAAAACAAATTTGACTGTATCATAAATCATGAAACAGCCCAAGACCCCATTTCCATGCTCTCTTATCCTTCTCCTTGATGCAGCACCAGAAAAGGGAAGAAGAACAAGGGCTAGCATAGGGCCAGTCTTAATCCTAGTGGGAGCCCATGCCCGTCAAAGTTAATGGGTTAGGATTTTTAGACCTTTATCTGTTTGAAATCTTAATGTTAGTCCTGGAACTAAAACTAGTAGGTAGTTTTAGTTGGCCTTTTTCTAAGCTGTTAACATTATCAGTTTTAAGTCATAGATTAAGTTGAAGTGTCAAATTAGTCCTAGTACATGATCACCTCTGGTTCTTTCCTTGTTAGCGTTTGATTCCAAGTTAGTAATAGCGTTAGAGGAGAACCTATTTCAGCAGTCAACGTACATGCACAGTAGGCCAACAACCCACCCATATACATGTGCATGCCAATAACCGCCCACCCAAAGAAATACTAAAAGACTGCTCATGGAAACAAAAAAAAAACCTGGTATTGAACCCTTTGTCACATAATTTTTGTTGTCGAGGGATATAAAATTACTAAAGCACCCATAAAAATGACCCTCCATTCATGTGCTCTGCTTTAGTCTTTTGGCATTCAGGTTTGGTCCTAACCTACAAAGTCATGGTCCCTGTCAGTCAGACAATTAAGTAAAGCCTATCGTGCCCGACCTTCACAATAAATCAGTCTAATGGGTGTTCAATTCCTCTAAAATGAATATAATTTTATTTGTTTTTGTCAACATGTTAAACCAACACAAACTTATTGAAAAATCTAAGGGAATTTATAACACTTCCAAGTATAAATTATTAGGGATAATTTTGTCCTTTTATACATTGCAATAATTAAAATGCATTAGAAGGGGTAATGAGATACATTTCTATCTATAAAGGGCTTGGGAGACATTAAATTTGAACACTGAGTTTTTTAGATATAATTCTTTCATTAATTGATTTTCTAGATACTTTCCCCAAAACATGATTTCATGCAATAATATTTCCAAATTCTGGCAACTTTGCAACTCCAGACTGGTGTTTATCAACTAGAGTGGATTCTCAAGGTGCCTAAGGTCGATTCTTGCAATATTCTTATTCTTCTTCCTCCCCTCCTATTTCTATCAACTAAAAAATAGAGCAACCCAGTGCACAAGGCTCTTGCTACTGTAGGGTCTGGGAGGGGCTCATGTGCACAACCTTACTCCTTGCTTCACAAAAGAGGCTGTTTCCAAGTTTTGAACATGTGACCAACATTTTACAATAGTGTAACCATTGCCCCACAAGCTCGCCCACTCTATCAATTAAGGAGGTTCTAATTCCAACTCTAATTCAAGGGTCAAATTATCAATCTTCATTACTACACAGTTGTTTAGGAAACTGAAGGCAATGTAGAGGTGACTAAGCGGTTAGGCGACCAAGGCGCCTAAGTTTTATTTTTTATTTTCAGCCATATGTTAGGTTGTTGGGAAGCAACACACAAAGGGGCATGACTAACCAAAGTCCATCCAAAAGCTGATGCAACACCATTTTCTAGCTTCAAGTCAATAGCACAAATAAAGGAATCTCTTTGTTGCATGATTCCTCCCCACCAGCTAGCCCATAAGTCGCTCAAATTGGGACATGGTTCAAGATCTCAGTCGAGATCTCGAGATCTGGCCAAATCTCGCATCTCTCTACTTTTTTGATAAAAAACACTAAGGAGCAAGGATTTTGGTGCTTTTTCTTAAGGATCTCCATTCCTACACTTATTGAAGCTTAAAGAGTAGAGAATATTATCTCATCATCTGCATTTGGAGTTACTTTTCTTATGTAAGATGTCTTTTAAATTCTTATGATTATGTTGTGTCATGTGTTGGTTGTAGAATGTGGATTGTGGAATAGAGCATACTAGCCTAAGGTCTGAAGAGTCAGACACTACTTACATAGGGTACGAAGTCAAAGTACAATTTTAGGTTCGATTTTTAAAAAACTGATGTTTTCATTGTGTTTAGAAGCCCTAAAATAGGGTAAAATACCAACTTTCAGGGGCTACAAAGACCATATAGCCACCGAGACCAACCACCAAGTCGACCGGGAAAAAATACACGATCTTGGCGAGATCTCTCTTTTTCGGATTAGCGAGAAGGGGGGTGAGAGTGAGATCTTAAACCTTAAACTGGAAGTGTTTTATAATTCACGAGGCCATATTGTGCAGCTCATGCTCCTCCAAAAGTTGACTGGAAATTTTCCTCTTCAACCATATTAGAAATTTTACTTCATTTGGAAATGAAATTTTTTAGCCCTAGTCTAAGACGAGTAGAATTGACAAATCTCTTACTCCACCCTTCCAATACTATACCACTATCTTCTTCAGCTTTACCAACCTCTTTTTATTGAGAAAAAATAGAATGAAGGAACCTAGAAGGATGAAGAAGAGAGAGAAGAGGAAGTTGATAGAAGAAGAGAAAATAGAGAAGGAGACTATTGGTAGGAAGAAGAACGGAATAGAATACCCCCTAAAGGTAGTGAATGTTACTTATAATAGCTTAAAGATGTAAAGATTACAAGTATTCCACTGGTTATGTATATCCTTACATAAACCTAAAACAGCAAATTATAAAGCCTAAAATACCCCTGTGTACCAACAATAGACATAGTAGACAGCAATGTTCGAAAGTTCGTTGAAATATCAGATATTTCAGGGTTTTTTTTTCCGAGATGAAATGGCATACAAAATCTTAAGTTACATTATTTCGGTCATCTTGATCACATTTTTGGTCATTTTGTTTCGAAACTTTGCTTATTTCGAGCCAAAAATGCAGTATTTCGTTGAAATTTCGGCCATCTTTGTCATTTCGTTTTTTACATTTCGCTAATTTCGGCCACTTCAGCCATTTAGTCCACCCTCCCCCCCACACCCAAATAGCCAGCAAACATGTGGGAAAAAGTACAATATTTCGACGAAATTTGGGCAATAATTCCGAAATGAAACAAGTTCTTGAACCTTGGTAGACTGTCATTCTGTAACACTCCCCCTCAAAGTGGAGTATAGATATCTCCTATGCCCAGCTTGTAAAACCCTTGAAGAAACACATTACAAAATAGAGCTTTGGTGAACATAAATCAATTTCTTATCACAACATCTGCACAAAATGGCAATCAATCTCAATATGCTTGGTACATTCATGAAAAACCTGATTAGTAACAATGTAGTTGGCAACCTGATAATCACTATACATATCAATAGGTCCACCAACGGGAAAACCAAGTTCCTGAATAAGAAACTTTAACCAAATCAATTCGTCGTAATATGTGCCATAACTCTATACTTAGTGCCTCAACACTAGACTAAACCATTGTCGCTGGCCTCATTCCATCACGTAACAAGATAACAAACATACAATTCCCGATAGTCAATCTCCAATCATCACCAGGGCCAGCCCAATCCGCATCAAAATAACCAACAATATTAATATGATTGTGGCGTCTATAAATAAGACCTTGTTGGTCCAATGATAGTTGAGGGTGTCATGCAATCTAGTGTTGTCATTGTTGGTCAACACAATCATAGTCACCATGAAGGTTAACACATTCACACAGAGTACACAATGTTGTTTACAGTTGCACAGAGGTAGGTTATGTCAAGCAACTACCAGGCAGAGCTGGTAGTGACATGGCAGTCAAGGTCAGCATGCCAATGATTCGGAGGCTTCTAAGGTTTGTTGGTAGTGTTGGGTAAGATCTGGCCGTGACTGGGGAGCATTGAGCAATGTTGGGAAAGTCAGATGACTATACAGATAGGTGACCTTCGAAGCCAAATGGCAGAGTTAGAAGACAACATGTACTGGAAAAACCGCAGAGCATCAAGTCATCTTCCAATGCAACCAACTCCGGATGAGGAAGATACAGCCATCCTAGTACAGTTAATATTTGACTAAGTGTTCGATGAAATTCTCCATTGATATATCATGCATGGATGAGTGGCATACACAATATAGTCATGATTGACATATGGCATGATGCAGTTGATATGGCAAGTCATGGTGAGATGGCTGATGTGAGCATTATGGACGACAATGCAAATGGAATGGTCATGCAACGCATGGTGACATGACATTACAGTTGGAGGGTGTGATGTGAAACCCGGTCGGGATAACCTTATTGGGTTCGCTTATGGGCCCACACCAAACAATAAACAATTACTCCAAGCTGATGGAAATTTCGCATATTACTATAGAGAAACAAACTAGCAAAACTGTAATATGACGTCTTGCTGAGGAAAAGGTAAACTTGGGAGAGGAAGTAAAATAAGGACAATAGGGAATATGGGAGGAGAAAGGTATTGAAGGAAAGTAAGAAATTAAAATAGAAGGATAGAAATCATGGAGGGGAAAAATCATCTCCTACATCCTGCACAACCCAGAGGCGGAAACCAGATTTGATTTGAAGGGGAGGACAGTTAGAATATTAAGATTGAAACAGAACATGAGAACATGAGAACACGAGGAGAGAAGAGAGTAGAAGGTTAAAGGAGAAGAAAAGACGAGAGGAAAGGGAGAAATGATGGCAGAATGTTGTGTTAGAGAATGATCTCGACCATACCTATATTACTTTACTAATAAGATGAAAAAAATTACATACTTTTCTCAGGGAGAAAAAAAAAAAAGGGCGTACCCAGTGCACGAGGCTCCCACATGTGCAAGGTCCAGGAGGCGCAGCCTTACCCCAAGAATGTTGAGAGGCTGTTTCGACCGGTTGACCACTAGGTTGCAACATTCGTACCTTTACCATTGGACTAAGTGCGCCCTTTACACCTCTCTAGGGAGGTAACAAGTAAAAAAGGGAAAAAAATACAATATAAGCCAACAAATAACTAAACTAGTTCCAAAAAGTAACCCTAATACACATGCTCTAACAAGAACTCCTTCTAAATGGAACCACTCGACCTGAAATTAAGAGGGAAAAATCCCTGCTACTGGAACTCCTGAACGAGATCCATATCGAGTTGGAATAAGAAGCCACTGAGTAGTTGAACAGGTCCAAAACCAGACCAGGAAAACTTCACAGTTTCAGGTTTCTTCAACGGCTCGAATCTCACAGAAAGGGAAGCCTTTAGGCATGAGTCTCTAAGGTATGAAATGCCCTAGGGTGATTATTCACAACACCCCTAAACTCGGGGCCAATCGATTAGGGCTATTGGTTCAGCAAGGATTTCTTTTAAATCTGGTGTCATTGCCTCACAGCGGAGAATACAGAAACCAGTGGAAAAGAAGAAGGGAAGAAGAAGAGAAATAAATCTTACATAAGGAAAGGAGGGGGAGTGGAAGAAGCTCGCACAACACTGCCAAGCCATGCAGGAAAAAAAAGAAAAACTCGATTATTCAATTCATTCTCAATCTATTTTCTAATCAGAACAAGCATACATAAAAATAAGAAAAGGAAAGCACCTATATGTAATATAAAACATAAATACAAACATATCAACTAGGAAACTTACAATTTACCTTCCTATGTATCTACTAAAAATAAAAGATTATATAATATTTTCCCATATAAATAAACCTTCCTAAAATCCTACTAGACTCCAAAAATCAATTAGACCTGGCTATAGGTCTGGGTTCTCAGACGGTTTCGGGTCGATCCACAGAAGCGCTCCTGCATCAAGGTGACTGACTAAGCACACAAGTGAGGTGGCAGGTTAAGATCGGATAGTTATGCATAGTCTCAAGCCACAAGGAATATAAAATAAAATGCAAAAAAGAAGAACTGTGTCATGTAGGCAATGCCACATGGCTGCCAGCAAGGCCACATGATTCCAAACCAAGCAGCCAATCAGGACAGCCACAGTAGCAAGCCAACAGGGTCAAGCTTGGGCTTCCAATGCATGCAACCATATGAACATAGGTGCCCATTGGCACCACAGCAAGGGTCGGTCGAGCAAGGAGACATGGTCATGTGCCATGGAAGCCGGCCACAAGGTCTCGGCCAAGAAGCCCTAGCACACGCACAAGGGCCAAACATGGAGTGCTATGCATGGATTGAGGGTGAATCATGAAAATTTCCAAGTGTTGGAAACCCCAACACCTGCTCAACCATTAGTCTCTAAGAAGCCTCACAAAGTCCCAAAACCAAATTTTTCTATTTATGGATTGCAAATAATCAATAACCTTCTCTACAAGGAACGAGATATACCCCATCCCCTCAAATTCTTATGGAAAACAATCCAATACACAAAAGACAACAAATATAAGCAGAAACTTATTACCTATATCAAATTTCCATTGAAGATCCTTTTAAAGAATTTGTGGATCCCTACAAGAGTCACAACCACATCCAGTTATTGACCTCGAAAAAAACTTAGGATCTATTTTGGTAGTCTAGTTCAACCCTCTCAAGTACAATTCCTCCCATTTCCAAGACCTCTGACCTCAATTTGAAGACATACTTTGACACATTAACCAAAGAGACTTCCTGATGCAGGTCAAATCAATGGAAGATAATCTGCTGTGGTGGGTTAAATATCTAAAAATAAGAGAAGGAAGGTGGAGATCGATGGATAATCTAAGGGCTATTTTCTTTCTGGTTCTTTGTTTTAGCAACCAGCAATGGGATGATGATAGGGGAATGTAGAAAAGAAGATGGGAGAGAAAATTTAGGGAAGAAGGAAATGCTTGCTGGGGGCACGGAAGAGAAGAGAGAAGATCGTGGGGGGAAAGCAGAGAGAATCTCTTTCAAACAACTAATTCAATCCACTCCGCAAATCATTCCCTTTAGCATATAGGCCAACATTCTTTATAAGAACTCAAGGGTGGACATGAAAATAGAAACAAAATTGACCCAGTCTCCCAATTGCAAACCAAATGGGAGGTTTCCTGAACTGACCAAAAAAACCTAATCTACTAAGGAATTTGAAATTAAATGACTGGACATATCTGTAAACCACTTAACAGCAATAGAATAAAAGAAATTAGAAATAAGAAATCCCAATACTGCCCCAATTAGATTGTAGATAAAATTCCAAAAGACTTGGAAATCTGGAAGCGCAAGCCATCAAAGGGACCCACAAGACTGCTATCAACTTATATATTATCCTACGTGACTAGGAACATATTATTTCATTGCTCCACACAATAAAATTCAGATCCAAGAAAAAAATTTGAAAGATCAAGCCATCTCAAAGAGTTGAGATCATGCTCCTGCCTTACTTGCACAATGTCCCTTCTGATCAACAGTAATATTGATAGAAATCATATTCCACAAGTTTCTACAGCTGCACTTCCTATTTTTATTATTAGTTATTAAGGAATTGTGGATGGAAATCAGATCAGCTATGGAGCTAGTTGAGTTTTAATAGCTGGGCCAAATTAATAAAGTGGGGGATGCTTTGAGCTAGACTCCTGTCTTGAGTCTCATATATAATTGAGTCTTGTCAGGCTATTTAAGCTAGTTCACTTTGATATTTGTAAATTGAATGAAGTTTTCTCAACAATGGAAGCCACAGTCAAAGTTTTACCATACCTTTGATGCTGTTACTATCACAAGTTCAATTCTGAATACTTGAGTCTTCCCAAAACGTAAGGAATCAACACTTAGATTTAACCTACTATCTTCTAACTGTAATAATACTTTTACTATGATCAACTAAGGAGCTCATTATGTGATGCCAACACATTAAAGCAGCTCACATGGCAACTATCAAGCCTCCACTACAACAATGTACACTACCTACCAACATAAGGTCACAACTCCGTGCCGGCTCACCTCATCAACATTAATAATCCAATTCCAGTATAGCAATAAATTCCATAGTCACGCCCCACTAAAAGCATATTTTTGGTTTTTCCTTTCCCCTATCAACATTGCTTTGACTAAAGGCCACTATCTGTATTGTTGTTTCTCTTCTGCCTATCAATTGCCTCACCAGGCATTGTCTTTGGCATTACCACAGTCATTGCTACCGGCAGGCTAATTGAAAGAAGGAAAAAAGTGGTATTACAATACTTCAATCAAATATAAGATCAATCAATCACCATTAGAGGAAAGATAGCACAAAGTAGATTTTATCAGATAACAGATCATTTTGGAGATGAAGTGGGCAATCATTTTTTCTGAATCAAATCTATTTTAGCATAATCTGGATCTAGTATATTTTGCCTCAAGACAGAGCATTGGACGGATTCAAAATCGTCACCGTTTCTACTATCAGTTCAATTCTTCCTTATCCTTTAGCAATATAATCCATAACAGTGGAAGTATAAATTCATAAATAAAAAGCAACATAACCGTTCCATAGAGCTTAAATATGATTTAAAAAAATAGATATTTCAGGAGGCATCACCATCATCTCCTTGTTCGTTTTCCGCTTCCTCTCTGCCACCATCTTTATCTTTGTCTGCATCATCTACATCATCTACTTCGTCTACATCTCCATCACCGTCGTCATAGTCGTTGTTTTCGATTCCAGAATCACAGTCTTTCTCGGAGGCTTCGGCGGTGACTGGCATGTCATCGCTTTCGGAGGATGAAGAAGACATTAATGGAGTATTCCAAGTCCCAACTCCGCTGCTCTGCTCCGCTCTGCTTTGCTTTCTCTGAATCTCTCTCTCTCTCTCTCTCTCTCTCTCTCTCTATGGTCTCTATCTATCTATCAATGTATGAAATAGTCGACAAAATCTCTGCTCTAGGAAGTTAACGTTCGATGACAGACGTCAAGGAGTACGCATAGCGTTATAAACGTGAGCAGACTAAGGCAACTCAGGACGGTTATTCTTTGTCAGCCAAGGAGTAATCCTATAAATTCCTAATGGGGGAAGATGACATCATGCCATCATAATGGGTTTTCCTTGAGGATGGAGCCTGGTTTTAGGCCAGGTTGGAGTTTGGGGCCCACTAGGGGGCCAGACTGGACCCACGAATGGCCAGAAGGGGGTTACTGGGCCTTCTCACTTTTCCTCTTAATAAAGGAAACAAAAATTAAATCAAAAGGTAAGAAGGAAACTATATACATTATTCCATACAACAACCATAATTCTAGATATTCGAAGTATGATTAGCCAAGAAATGAACATTGTTTTTCTACTTTTATCATCTTTTGTTACTTTATGAGACTTTCTACTTTTATCATCTTTTGTTACTTTATTTAGTCTCATAGAAATAACATTATGTTTACTAAGCAAAAATTTAATCCTTGTCTAATTATCAAACCTGCTCTGTGGTGGGTTAATTTCTTACCTCTGTAGGACTTGGTATCTACTCCCTTAACTAACTCTTTAACTTGTACACTATCATATATGAACTTCACAATCATAGTCTGTGCCATAATCACAAATCCAACGATCACTGGATGGGTTGTTGTTTTATTACTAATGCTAAATACCTCTTACTAATGATTGACTACTTAATGACAAGGAAATATTTATGAAGGAAGCATGAGGGCTTGACTGTAAGGGGCAAAAGAACGGAAATGGACAGCGAATGAAGTATGGAGTAATTCGGAAGCTTTGAGCATCCTAAGTTTTGACTTAACTACCACCTCTTGGCCTTTAAGTGTTGTCCCTTTTATTTTTTGATGTGTACAAAACTATGCAGCACCTAATTTTTTGTTTTAAACCCTCCAATGAAGTAGTAGTTGCTTTGGCCAAGCTGGCAGAGCTAACCATGCACAACAAAAAACAACTGTATGTAGATAATCCAGATGGTTGTACCTTCTTTTTTTTAACCAAGGTGTCTGGGCCAGGCTTACTTGCACCTTGACTAATCCTCGAGGAGACTAGTAGCTATAAAGATTTCCTTGGAGCCATTGTTGAGTCTTATGTTCCATACATTCCGCTAAAGTTTGGATTTCATCCAAATGTCTATTTGCTCAACTCCTTATGACCTTGCTTGTCTCAGATCCTAGAGCACTCTTCTTGCTGCAGCTTCCAATGCATTCCATGTATAATCGAAATTCATAGATGCAATATAAGCCTTCCGATTAGTAATAATAATAATAATGAATGTCCATCCTGATTCAATTGTTATTAGAGAAATTGTTGTGATCGAATGACATAGTTTTGAAATCACTGACTGTTGAAATATTCATGAGAGTTGTTCGATAGCTACTCTACGACCACTCTCTCCCGATAGTCGAGCTGCTCTATGACCACCCTTGTTATGCTTGATTTTGCTATTTCTTCTCACTCCCCAGAGCCTGAGGTGTTGATACTAGCTGAGACTTCAACTGAGTGGCATCTTCTTTTTTCGCTTGAAGGTTTATATTCTCCCTGGTCCTTTTCTTGGCCATCTTCCTGCTCAGGAACCCTGGTCACAGAGCTAGTGGGCTCAGGACATTGAACATTCCCTGTTGGTAACCAATTCAAAGCCAAGTGAGATTGAGGTACTGAATAATACAATGTCGCTTTCTTAAGACATAATTCACTCCCTCCGATTGTGTGCAAACAGTTTTCTTACAAATTGCCTCCCAACATATATTAAAGCCCAACTCTTGTTGAATGTTCCTTATTACATCTTACAAAAATGGAATCAAGAACACCATAACAACTTTGAAAGTAATAGGATTGCCAAATCTATCTCTTGCAGTGAATTAGAGATTCTACAAGAAGTTCAGAAGGAAAAACAGAAAACAGAGAACTTTTTATGAGAAAATCAATCTGGAATCTATAGACTTTTGATTCTTTTCAGAATAGTCATAACCTCACATTCCCTTCTTTTCGCCCTTTGGAAGGGAAGAAGTTGGAACCGTTACACATGCTGTGACCATCACAACAAGTTAAAGATAAGTGGCTGTCATCTCTTCACACTAAAAACTAGGAATCAGTTACAATATAAAAAACTATGATGGTTTAGATTAATCTAATATTAAATGGATAATTAATTAAAGGAAAGTGAAAATAAGATTGCTATACGTACTTCCTCCTACTACTCGCCCATTGTTTATATAATAGTTATATTCTTGATTTAAACAAAACCACTAGGCTCCGATTGGTTATGAAAGGAATTAAAGGGAAGGGAAGGGAAATGAAATTTTCATACTTAAGAAAGAAATGTTTGTAATCATTACCCCATGTGGCTACATCAGTAACTTCAAATTATTCCATATTTGTTATTAAATTTCATTTTACTTTGCATCCAAAACCTTTTGCTATAATATGTAAAATAAAAATTACATGTAAATTGTGTCATTACCAAATATGTTTAAAAAATAAAGTAGTTTATACAATCGCATGGGATCACATGGAATAATGATTATAAAAGTTTCTTTTAAAACTATGAAAGTTTCACTTCTCTTCCCCTTAAATATCCCTTGCAATCAAATTCCTTTAGTTTCTATAACCATTTCTCTCCTCCTTTCTTTGTTGAATAAGAACACATTACGTTAAAAAATAATATAACATTTGTGTCATGTTTAAAACTTCCATTACAAATCACAATGCTATGGCCAGGTT
Source organism: Macadamia integrifolia (assembly GCF_013358625.1). Lineage (NCBI taxonomy): Eukaryota > Viridiplantae > Streptophyta > Magnoliopsida > Proteales > Proteaceae > Macadamia > Macadamia integrifolia. The sequence continues at coordinate 3,105,868 of NC_056568.1, read as the reverse complement.
GAGTAGATTCAATGATATCTTTTAAGGACAAAGATGATATTATGCAAGGTTCTACTTCAAATATAGGTCATTCCAAGCATATTTTGATCTCCTATCCATGGTTAATATTAGTAATGATTCCGAGAGGATTTGAATTACAATGAGTTATGAGACAATCATTCCTTGTTTGCAAAATAACGTAATAGATAGTAGAGAGTATTGAGGGGAAAAAAAAAGATAGATACAATTAACTGGGGAATCATTAGGACAAAGAATCCTGCACATAAGATCAAAAAGATGAAGCTTGGATTCATTTAGATCTTAAACCTAATAACCCAGCTGCCCAGATTCTTTCAAGAAAAGGACTAGATAGGAATAAATACCAATATATTTTCCTCTCTTTGAAACAGAGGACACGAGTATCATCAACCTGAAGAAATTGGCACACTTGCCCTAACGATTACACCTCCATTTACCAATTTCCATAAGAATACTCTAAATTTCAAGTGAATTTTGGCTTTTCAAAAAAAAAAAAAAAAAATCAGAAAGGCCTATGAAAAGTTTCCACGATAAGAAACCTAGTTGCCACCTTTGTTGATGGCAAACCATTTTTAGATATATGATAGAACAAAAAAAAAATATTATGAAATATTTGTAGCCAATGATAAATTAACAATAAGGAATGAAATATTATGAGGAAAATTCGATTTACTGGGAGTTATACTTCATGACCTACCAACATCGACGCACTTACCTTTTCAACCACAAGAACATGATTCATAACATCACATAAATAGACATGAGGCCACCTTGAGGTCTAAGGTTTCTTCCAAATGTTAATAGATGAACCACCCCATACCTTCCAACAGACTATCTTTCTTAACGTAAGAATGACATGTCTAATGACCTTACTAAGATGCTATTTTAGAATTGAAATCATGAAACAAGATGCTAGATCTTGAGAAATATTTAGCTTTGAGCACTCCACACCATAAGTATCCCACAGAGATGTAGGAATCGGGCTCTATTATAAGTAGTGCTAAGCCTTAGTCCCAAAATAAGAATTTCTTGGTTGTTCAAAATGAATCTTTTTGTCCCAATCACTTCAACATATAGTTTCAATCACTATCTAGTACCATTTTTTCTTTCCTTTCCTCTACTTAGCATCCAGCGAGCTTCCATTTCATTTAATCTTTAGTTTATTATGCTAGTTTTTTTTATTTATGGCAGTTCTTCTAGAAAATTATCAGTATTTTGCATACTTTGTTTTTTACCGAATGCATATTATCGCGTATACCTTTTCTATTATTATATTTCTTTCCATTTCTTCGCCCACTATCTGGATGTCCCTTTTTCTTGAAGGCGTTTTGTTAAGAAAATATTCAAATTGTTTGTAGAAAGATGATCATCTTATTAGATTGAGATACTCTTGTACAAATCAAACAAATGAAAATAAGGAAAGCCAACAAGCCAACCTTATCTATAGAAAAAAGTTAAGGAAAAATCAAATGAATGAAAATAAGGAAAGCCAACAATGCAATCATATCCATAGGAAAGAATTAAGGAATTCTAAGCAAGAAGATTATCTGCAGCTAATCTGACCTTATCTATACAACTAAGCACATCAATAATGAATAATGCAAAAAACAAAAATCTTGGTTGAGATTTTGTCTCCAATACTCCCCCTCAAGTTGGGCTATGAATGTCAAGAATACCCAACTTGGTCTTGTGTTTGAGAAATAGATCTTTCCCAAAAGATTTGGTGAAGAGATTCACTATCTAGGAATTACTAGGGACATATTGGGGGGGGTAAAAAGCTCATTTATGAACATTGTTTCGAATGACATGACAATCAATCTCTATGTGTTTGGAACACTCATGGAATATGGGATTAGCTGCAATTTGGGGACCAGCCTGACTGTCACAGTAGAGAGGGATTGGTTGAGTCATTGAAACACCCAAATTGTGTAACAATGTAGTCAACCATAGCAATTCGCAAGTGGGATCGGGAAATTGTCTGTTATTTTTTTGTATTTCCATGAGACTGGGCGAGAACCAAGAAAAATGCGGAACCCATAGTAGATCAGCGAGTCATTGGGCAACTTGCCCAATCTGAATCACAATAAGCCTACATTAACAATGAGCTAGAGGTGGATAGTAAGATCCCTTGACCGGAGGAGCCGTGCAAATAACAGAGAAGACTGCATCTGAGTGAGTTTTCCTTGGTTGAATTGGCTTAGTAGAGTTATAGAGTGCACATTTTTGGGTCTGGTGATGGTGAGGTAAATAAGGCATCTAATCAATCGACGATAAGGTGCTGCATCAGGAAGTAATTCACCATCAGTTGTGGTCAATTTAAGATGTTGTCCCATTGGGCATTCAATCATGCGAGCTGTAGTGAAACCAATATCAAAGAGTATGTCCAGTGTATATTGTCATTGATTAAAAAAAACCTTTGTTTGGAGCGGGCCACTTCAAGGCTTAGAAAATATTTTAGTGCACCAAGGTCCTTGTTTCAGAATTGTTGATGTAAAGTTGCATTGTTGTGGCGTTAGGGTCTGCAATCAATATATCGTCGACATATACCAATACAAAGACGGCGAAAGCTTCATGCCCTTTAAAAAAAGAGAATAATCAGCTTTGGATTGGGTGAAACTGAGTTTAACAAGAACCTTAGAGAATTTTGCAAACCAAATTCTCGATGCTTGTTTGAGGCCATAAAGGGATTTATTGAGATGACATACCACATTCTCCTCCTTTTCTTCATATCCAGGTGGTAAGGTCATATATACTTCTTTGTCCAGATCGCCATATAGAAATGCATTATGAATCTCTAACTAATAGAGTGATTTTTAGAAAATTGATGTTTCTATTGTGTTTAGAATGCCTAAAATAGGGTATGTACACAACTTCAGGGGCTACAAAAGGCCATATGTCCACCGAGATCAACCAACGAGTTGAACGACAATAAAAATACAAGATCTCACCAGATCTCGTTTTTTCTTTTATCTAGATGGGTGGCAGGAGTGAGATCTTAAACCTTGATCAGAACTAGGGTTCGAAATCTCAAATATTTCGGTATTTTTTTTATTTTATAGAAACGAAATGGTACACGAAACGACAAAAGTACATGATTTTGGTCATCTTAGTCATATTTCAGTCATTTCGTTTAAAAAATTTGGCCCAAAAAATACATTACTTCGTCAAAATTTTGACCATCTCAGACATTTCATTTCACTAATTTCGGCCACTTAAGCCATTATCCCCCAAAATGACCAAGCAAAACATATGGAAAAAAGTACTCTGTATTTTGATGGTTTTGAAACCATCAAAATACCAAAATGAAACGAGCTCTTGAACCTTGATCAGAACCTGACCATATTTTGGACATCATCTCACCACTCAGGGACTCCGATTCCACTGGAGTTTGGGGTTGTCCTAAGACCTGGTGTGGTTGCTACCAGAATTCTCTAAAAAAAAAAGGGCGTACCCAGTGCAAGAGGCTCCTGCATGTGAGAGTTTTGAGGGAGCAAAAATTACGCAGCCTTACCTTGAGAATGTTGAGAGGCTATTTTGACCACTTGACCACTAGGTTCGCAACATTTGTACCTTACCATTAGAAAAGAGCAAACATTTCTAGAAAGTGAGAGATCTTAGGATTTATTCATCAAGGGCCCGTTTGTTTAGGGGGTTTTGATGGGGCAGGATTTAAGGGGTGGGAGAGTTGTACTTATTTTTCCAAAAGTATGGTAAAGGCATGTGTTTGGAAATACTCTAGACAACATTGGGAGATGAGCTTTCATGTCTATTGATGTGGCTTTCACCCCATCCCCTTCCAAAGTCCTACCAAATTGGTGGGACTTTGTGGGGTGGGAAGTCATTGCAATTAATGATTCTCTTTCTTCATTCTGTTGGGAAACATGTCCACACTCCTTGCCATGTTTTGGTGTTAACAAACAAACATACATCTTTAACTTGATTGATAATGTGATTAAGCTTGAAGAAATCCTTAGAAGATCAAAGGTCGAATCAAGACATGAAGCTAAGCTTAAAGACATGAAACAACAAACAAGAAGGAAAGAAGATGAAGGGCCAAAGAATGGAAGATTCAAGTGAAGAAGAAGATCACTAGGATAGATTAAGTTATTTACAATGTAATTTGTAATGTCTACCTACTTATATGCACTCACCTCATGCATGTGCATTGCATCATATTAGAATGACTATAGAGCATGTCTTGACTAGGTATGGAAAGTCTCTAAGTGGTGTGGAACACACAGTAACCTGATCAAGGGTATTTTAGGAAATCTTAAAATCAGAATTAGGAGATGAATCCTTCATAGAAGTTGTAGGAAATTGAGTTGTGAATCTAACGCAACTAATCTCAGATCATTCTGAAGTCGGACCGAAAAGTTATGGTCAAGACACTGATGACTGGTCAGTATGACAGCAGTCTGTCAAAACAGAGCATGTCATGTTGACGGTCGACCGGCTGGAAGCCCCGGTCGACCGGACATGTCCGAGACCATAGGCGGTCGACCGGCTGGAAGCCCCGGTCGACCGGATAAAAGTCCCGGTCGACCGGTGACTGCCTGGAAGTGCCCCAACGGCTATATTTTGCCTCAACGGCTCTTAGCGGTCGACCGGCTACCGATGGAGGTCGACCGGTGGACCCAGAATATGACCGTTTGAGTGAGATTTACTACCTAAAATGCTCTCCTAAGCTCATCTATAAATACCTCTAATACCACTCATTAGTAACGAATAAATCCCAACTTTAGAGAAGCATTATTTGAGCATTAGAAGTGAGAATTGGTCTACACCATCTCTTGAGTTCAAGTTCTTCATTTTACATTCAAGAGGAACTCAAGATCATCTACAAGTCTTCATCTACATCTTGGCATTTACATTACAAGCATAAAGAAGACTTCAAAAGGTGCATTCATTCTATCATCATTGCATATTTCATTTGCACCACACCGGAGGTAATTCTCTTTTATTCCACTTCTCCATTTTCTATTTTACATTAAGTCTAGACTGTACTTAGGCTTGTGTAAGGACCCTCTCATCCTTAAGAGATTGTAAGGATCCTCTTATCCTTAAAAGAGTGTAAGGTGCCTCTCTACCTTAAAGGAGATTGTAAGGTGCATCTCTACCTGCAAAGGAGATTGTAAAGGCGTCTCTCTGCCTGTAAAGGAGATTTGTAAGGATACTCTTATCCGTGAAAAAGATTGTAAAGGTTTTCTTCCCTACCTACTGTACTGAAAGGGAGTACTAGTGGAATACCTTACAAGAGGATTCTTGTAGGGAGTGGACTAGACTCGGATTGAGTCGAACCACTATAAATATTGTGTTGTGTGATTGTGCCCATTTTATTTATTCCGCATTGTTTTAAATTACAATCACACTTGTGTTCTATACATCGAAAAGAGTTAAAATTTCACTAGTATAACCTATTCACCCCCCCTCTAGGTTATTTCACATTCCTCTATCCTTTCTCTCCCACAGCTGTGTGCTAACCAAACAAGGTTAGGGTGGAAAAATCCAACTTTTCCTCCAACTTTACTTTCCCTGCCTTTAACCCCACTAAATGTGGGACCTAGTAGTCAAACATTCCCACCCCAAACTCCCCTCTAAACAAACTGGGCCCAATCGATGGCAATATCTTCCTCATCTAACTAGAGTTGTTATGTTTCTTGATTGAAATTTATTTCCTCCTCATAATATGGTCTATCGAGGAATTAGGAGAAGCTAGCTTCAGATCTGTGAACCCTAAATCAGCCCTATGATAGAAGTACATAGGCTGCTACCTACTATTTTATGCAAGCAGGGGTTATTGGTTATATTTACTGGGTATTGCTGGAAGTCCTAGCGATTGAAATAACCTATTTGACCTATAGTTATTACATGTTCCTGTACATGTTTGGGTATATTCCTGTGATCCTGACTGGGTTTAGGTTAACTGTAATCAACATTAATTTTGATTTCTATAAGAATGTTTGCTAGTGAACATTAACTAGCAAGTATTGAGGGACTGCTCTAGAAGTTCAACCTATGAAATAAAGTTTTAGTAATGGCCATAGTTATCACGATGTCAAGGCGAACGAAGGCGTTGGAGGGATGCCTAAGCGTTTAGGCGACAAGGCGATCGCCTTAAGGCGAACAATTGATACTTTTTATTTTCACTCTTTTCTATCATTATTTAGCCACAATAAAAAATCAACATTAAGCCATATCAAGTCCATAAGTGGCATCCCCTAGTTGAAGCCACTTCACCTAAGACTTCTGATGCATAAAAGCTTCCTCCACTTTAAAACATTCTACAACCTGAATACTAGCTTCCTTCTCTTCCTCCACAAGCTGCTCATTTAAGGACTACAATAAAGCATCCACTGTATCTCTTGTAACTTCAATGCAGCAGCCCTAACTCTCTCATGGACATCACGAAAGGAGGTCTTATTCCACGCCTTGAGCTCTTTTTTCACATTCTTGAGTTCCATGGATAAACAAACAAGAGGATTTAAATGGTTAGGAAAAACCTCAGACTTCCCCTCAAAAGTGCGTCTTTATAACCCTCTTGACCAATCCAGATTTCAAAGAACCTAAAAAGCTTAGGCCCAAAATCCGGACTGTCCAAAATCGACATTTTTTCCTGTATTGTTGTTGAATATTTCGATCTTTGGTATTATTGGACTGGATGGAAAATTTTTTTCTAAATCAATTATCATTTGTGGTTTTAACCTAGAGTCCATTATATTGTTTGGGTAATTTGTTGTGTCAGAAGAAACTAAAGTCAAAATTGTACTCTTTCCGACATATTTGGTATCATCTTGGTATTGGAATCAGCAACTGTTGGCTCTACATACGAGTTTCTTCTGTAGTTTCCATGCAAAATTTCTGCTTTTTAACGTATAACACCCTTCACTTTCATCAAGAGTGGAAAAGTAGAGGAATGCAACCCTAAATATTTGTTTTTTGGATGAAAACAATATTAAATTACGAGAGAAAAGGATATACAAGGGGAGGAGACTGCTGGTTGACGATATCTTGTATTCTGTCACAGTTTAATCCAAGGAGTACTGGTGCAGGCACCTCGACAGGAAGAAAGATGGTCCTGCTAGCCAATTAGCGAGCCATAGGGGTTGCAAAGGGGGCAGGAGGCCCCCATGCATAGAGGGAGTGTAGGGGGCGCAGCCCTTCACTCAAATTTTTTATTTGTGGCAGTTTTCTACTTTCCAGATTAGGGTTTTTCGCTATATATTTGTAGCGAGGGTTTCTTTCTCTATAATGCAAGAAATATTGAGAGGTGTGAAGATGTAATATCCCGCTTCTTAAACCCGGTCTGATTTCGCGGTTGAACCGGTTTAACCATGCAGGAACCGAGCCAGAGGATGTTAGAGCGGGTTCCTTATGGGCTATGATGGCACGGGTGACCTTAAACACCGGCTGGCCCGACAAGTCCGAGCCAGTGCCAGAAGAGACGGGAGTACACAAACCGTGTACGTGCACCTACCATAAGGCTATGTACGGATAAAACAGGTATTATATCTGTATTTTAAGATATATACGTAGGCTACAATGTATGCCTGGGGTGGGGTTTGAGCCGAGGTCCGAGCCCGGTCAAAATCCCAAGTTTTGACTCTCGGATGGGTATGTCAGGTGGGTACACCCACCCACCTGAGTGACCCATCCGACACTATTCACTTAATTAGGAATAGTATATAAGGCTTTATGACTTCTTTTCTTCCATTTATTACCCTCGTACGTTTGGTGAGAAAAGTAAAGAGGAGAGAGAAAGAGAAAGGGAAGAAGAAAGGAAGAGGAGGAGAGGAAGGATTTCAGCGGCGCCGAAGCTCGATCTTGCCATTCCGGTGCCGGAAGAGTAATCTTCAACTCGAGATCTACAGTTGGAGGTAAGAAAAGCTGGGTTTTATGAACATTAACCATACCCACGCTTTAAACCCTTGATTTGAGTATGGTTTCTCAAGATCTTGTAAACACCCTTTGAAATGTTGAATCTAAGGTTTAATAAATGATTTATGTGTTGATCTTGAAGGATTTGAAGAAGTATTGACAAGGTAGAAAGAGCATTGTGAGTTGGAAGTGTTTTTGAAGGGTTTGAAGTCATTTTTGAGCAAAGAAGGTAAGATGGTTCCCCTCACTTGAATCTAACTCAAATCTAAGCTAGAACCATCCTATAGGACTCTAAAGGTGTGAAGAATGGGTTGAGAAAAGCCCTATTTGGGTCCCCAAGGAATGGAAGAAGTTGAGAAGAAACTGGGGTTTTTCTGCCAAAACCGGCGGGTAGGACCGGTGGGTAGACAACCCACCTGAGACACCCACCTGAGAGGACCAGGGGGGTCCCTGGCCAAACCGGCGGGTAGGACCGGTGGGTCCTACCGGTGGGTCCATACCCGCCGGTCCCAAACCGGCGGGTGGGACCGGTGGGTAGACAACCCACCTGAGACACCCACCTGAGTGGCCAGAATGTGATTCTTAGGTCCGATCGAGCCCAAATCGGACGTGGGACCTTCTTTCGACGTTCTAAACACGATTTTGACGTCGGATTTCATTAATTTTGATTCTAAAATGGTGAAGTACTAACCCCTCTCAATTATGTTAGGTTCACCAAATCCTACCCGAATCGCTCCGGATCTCACCCGTACCGAGCGGGACTCCTTGTACGCTACAAGTAAGTGGAGAGAGGACGTGTGGCCTTGTTTCAAGGCATTTGTTTGGCATTCATATAACTATATCTAATTTAGTCATGTCATCATGAATATGCTATATAGATTAGTCATTCCACTCATTGATGTGCATATATGTTATGTTTACTTTCAATTGCAAATTAAATGAGATGTTATATGTTGAATGTGGACATCATGTTGCATAAAGCATTGATAGATTAGATGCCGTGGTCGGCTTGGAAACGAATGCATTGGTGGCCCGTGGTATGGGACACGGTGGTACTATGCAGTCGTACTGCATATAGGAGCATGCGGTATTAGGATTCTCACCATCCCGTGCTACGACCCTTCCCAACAGGGGTTGAGGTGTTGGGTTGCCATTTGGGGGGAAGCAGGGGTCGCGGTTGTCGAACACTGTGGCGGTTAGGCATTACGCCCGGCGAGTCATGTAGGACAGCCGGCAACCCCGGTGGTATTTCAAGAGGGCCAATCGTACTGCTTTTAAATTGCTGGAGTCAGCACTGTCATTTAATTTATTTACATTTCTGTTGAGAGCCCGTGGACGGCATTGTCTTTATTTTTCCGAGTACTCACGGTGGGCCTTCTCCAACAGCCCTATGGGCGTATCGCGGGAGGGAGTTCGCGGCTCGTACCCGGAGTATACGTGCACTGTGGTTGTAGTAGCACTAAAACCAAAGACTTAGTAATGTTGATTAGGTGTATGTGATTAAAATGACTTGCATGGCATGTAGTGCATATGATGTGTTGTGATGTGTGGACTGTTGTGTGTGGTCCACCTCTCTACTTACTGAGCTAGTGAGCTCATTCCACGTGTGCACCCCTTTTTAGATGATTTTGCAGGTCATGCATCTGAGGAGCAGGGGGTGGGTTCCCCAGTCGAGTTTCCTGAGGAGGACTGGTGGACCCCTGAGGAGTTTGAGCACGGCGTAGACTGCGCGTGTGAGAGCTGTGTTGCGGGGCAGCGGTTCTGAGGCCGAGCTGAGCTCCAGCCTTGATACCGATGCCGGGCTGCGTACTCTGATGTTTTTGATAATTTCCTGTATATAATTGATATTCAAACTTTATTCTTTTTGTGTATATATATCATACCTTCGGGCCCAAATGTATATAATTATGGTATCGCCATTTGGGTATCAGGTATATGGGAATTATTACAGGTAAAACTTAGTCTTCCGCTGATTTGATGAGTTGATGTTAGTGTGTGTATGTTGTAGTGGAATACAGTGTCTGATGATCCTGGCAGGTTTGGGTTAACCGGTGTTAACTCGGTCACCGCTCCGGTTCAGTGCGAACGGGGTGTGACAAACGGTGGTATCAGAGCGTGATGCTCTGCTCCACTCACAGCATACCATTAGAATCCCATAGACTCTATAATAGGAAAATGGGGTTGGGCTAAAGATAAAAGCTTAAAGATTAAAAGTCAAAGAAAGAAAGTATAAAATGGAGTTATATTATAAGCTGCATTCATGGCATGCGTGAGTGTAGATAAAAGGTAACTAGGATGGTACTATAACCTATAAAGTACTAATTTGACGAAATTTCGGCAGCATAACGGCGTAAAGTGGGATTTCCAAAAATTTTACACAAAACCTGATAAACAACAGATAATAATATAACAAAGAGCACAAATAGAAAAGTTACATCACCACAAAACCACTCAGGAATTCCACATATGAAAACATTATAATAGTCCAATATCCAAAGATATTTCATTCCATAAATAAAATTCAAGTTACATCGCAATTACAAGGAATGAGAATAAAGAAAGGTACAATGTCTACAAAAAAAAAGAGAAAAATGGATAAATAGCTGGGCGGGCAAGCTAAGCCTCACTGGTCGTCGTCATCGTCGTCGATGATCACCAAGTTCGCTGGAGGCCTGGAGTTAAAGTCGAAGCGGTGATCGTAATAATCTAACCTCGTGTTCACCAATCGTACCTCCCTCCGAAGCCGACCATAATCTGCTGAGATGGCGGTGGCCCTGGTGTCCAAGTCCTGACCCAACCTACGGAAAGAATCCTCCAAGGTGATCTGCCGGGAGGCAATCTCGTCCAGCCGCCTCAGTATCTGGACCTGGCCATCCTGCAATGCCCGCATGGAGGCTGTCCGGTCCTCATAGTCGTAGTCACCACTCCCAGGTGGTGGGGCTCCATATGGTGGGGCTGTAGCTCTGAAAGAACTAGGGCCCGTACCTCTCGACGCCTGAGGCACCTCCTCAGGGATACTGCCGCCCATCAAATCTGCCTCCTCGTCCTGAGGAACGTAGTCCTCGTCCTCCTCACTGGACTCCTCCTCCATGAGGACATCCTCTACAGGGGCAGCCCTCCTACCCCTGCCTCTCCGAGCTCCCGATCTCGGAGGTGAATCCATGAGGGTGTGGAGACCCATCTTCAAGAGGTTGCTCCGATCGAACCTATCGGCCGGAGTCTTCCCCTCCTCTCCGCTCAGATCCACCCTGAAGAACTCGAAGATCCTGGTGAGGACCCTGCCGTAGGGGAATCCTCCGTCCTCTGGGTGGGAAGCATGGTGCTCCATCGCTCTGAGGATGATATAGGGAAGGCACAAGTGCTCCCTGCCTCCCTCTGCGGCAGTAAAAATACAAAATGCAATGAAAGCCGTCATGAAACCTACCTGGTTCCGATGACCTCCTCTGGGGAGCAGGTTGAACTGGATCAACCGGGCGAAGAGACGGACCTCAGGGAAGAAAGATGTCTCGGACTCCGGGCGACTGTTGCTGCCGCAGATGGTCTCGTAGATGAAGTCCGGTGTCTCCATGCTCATGAACGGTCCCTGAGGTCTACTCCTGGGGGGACTGTAGTATCGGTGTCCCGCCGCCGATATGCCCAGAATACTGGCCAGGGTGTCTACCGTCAGCTGGATATCCACTCCCCTCACCAGGCTGCTGACAGTGAGTTCCCCGTACTGATATGACACCTCGAGGTTGCAATAAAACCGACGGACGAGCTGATCGTAGCACGGTCGGTCCACCTGAAGAATAGTGTCCCAGCCCAATGCTGAGAACCTCTCCTGAAGCTGGGCCTTGTGGAAGTCCTCGACTACCACGGTCTTTTCCATCAATACTGGCCCCTTCAGGAATATAGGCCATTTGGCTGTGGCCTCGGCACTAGTGAAGTGCTCCTCATCGTAGTCTGAAGGGTCAGACTGAGCAGGTGCAGGTCTCCCTGTGCGATGAGCTGAAGTGCTGGTCTCCGCACTTTTCCGCTTAGAAGCGGTGGTCTTGCGTCGAACACCAGAGGAAGATGGTCCTCTGCCGGTGCGTGAAGACATCCTGACAATAAGTAAAGAAGGTTGGGTTAGTACAGTAAGAAAAGACAGCAGCATTAAAGAAGGAAATTCAAAACCCAATTTCTGCAAAATGGGAACGGCAACAATCTAGAAATGATAGAAAACTTATAACATGAAATATGGTGATGGCAACGCATGGAAACGTGCCAAAACAGTAAAATGACAGCAAAGGACAGCAAAAGCAATAGGCATGAATGAAATGGGGAAATTCAAGTCCCTTGTGCAAATTGGAATAGAATGGAGTGAAAGCTTGAAACCCTAGGTCTAGAATGAAATGCCATAGTAATGGGATGATGGAATTGTAAGAATATACCCCAAATGGACTATGGAATTCCATGAGTACAAGTATGGATGAAAATCAAGGAAACCAATGCCAAAATAGGGATTTTCATGGAAATACATGAGGATTTCAAGCATAAAGATGATTCAATGAAATCTAACTCATATCTAGCGTAAAACAAGTGAAATGCATTACATAGAAGACATCAATTTGAGAAAAACAGTAAGGATTGAAGAAACCCCAAATTTGGGAACCTAGGGCATCAATTTGGGTCTTTCTCCAAATAAAGTGAGATAATTCCTATAAACTACAAATGAGCACAGTGGAATCATCACAAACACATGATAAGACTATTCTATGGTGAAAAATAGAGAAAGAAAGCCTAAAAAGTAAATCCTATTCAAGTAATTCACCCAATTTGAAATTCTGGAAAAAGGAGAAGAAGAAGAACTTACTTGGATGAAGACGAGTTGACTCTTCACTAGAGCGCCGTGTGGATGAGTGGAATCGCGAGTAGGAGCGCCGAGTAGACCCCCAAAGTCGTCCAAGAGAGAAAGGAAGAAAGAGAGGGGAGAGGGTGAGAGCGACTGACAAAACAGGGCATTTCTGGCTCTGTTCGTGTCTTAACCTCGGGCAAGACCGGCGGGTCAGACCGGCGGGTCCCTACCCGCCGGTGACACCCGCCGGTTTGGGGTGCTGGGACCGGCGGGTCAGACCGGCGGGTCCCTACCCGCCGGTTCATCCCACCGGTTTGGACAGAGGGGAAAATTTTTAAAATTTTTAAAATTTTCTTTCTTTGTCATTTCCCTTCTTTTCTCCTATTATGAATGCATTGGTTTTATGGTGGAGATTAATCCTATGATCGATATGCTACGGTCAAGTGGGACCATTCGCATGTATGTTGTGAACTTTGCCCGTATCTTGGAATTGAGCTATGAATAATTACAGGCTATCATACACTATAACACCTCACCTAATGGCATATGATTGTGTGCCTAAATCAGTCTATGGTGTTTAACCAGTATGGTGTGTGACATGTTCCAGGTACAAGGATACGATGGTACGTACTAGATCCGGTAGTGATGCCTGAGGTACCTCGCGGGGTCCTCGTCGGGTCGGTCGACCACATAATTCCAGAGGGGCCCGTTCTGTGGGGCATACCTCGCCTCCACTACCTGCAGAGACCCATGGTCAGGGTGGGGCACATGGGGACCCACCTATGACTGCACTCCCAGACCCTCCACCGGTCATTACACCGGGAGATGTTGCTACAATAATTCAGCAGTCTCAACAAGCTTTCCAACAACAAATGCTTCAGCAACAGCAAGCATTTATGACTGCCATCCAGCAACAGTTGGATCTTTCTCAACCGGGTCAACCTCCCCGGGTACTCACTCCGCAGGACCCACCTGTCGGGTCGGGAACGGGACCACCAGTGGGTACACCTCCAATCCCACCATTCGGTATTCCTCAGCATGGGATGCCTCATCCTTATGCCTACTATCCTGCCTATGCTCCTAACTTCCCGGCGACGAGTAATACGTCAAGGGTGGTAGAGTCGTTCAAGAGGAACTTACCACCGGTATTCTCTAAGGTGGGGAGTGATCCTCTAGAACCGGATCAATGGATCCAAGAATTGGAGAAGATATTTGAGGTGCTTGAGTGCACGGATGCCCAGAAGCTCATTTGTGCTGGGTTACAACTCAAGAAAGAGGCAAATTCTTGGTGGCAAGCCTCCAAACCTATATTAATGGCTGCTCATCCAGAACCTACTTGGGAGCAGTTTAAGGAGTTGTTCTTGGACAACCATTATCCGCGCAGTTTCAGGGATCGGAAGGAGACTGAGTTCATGGCCTTAACTCAAGGAGGTAAGACTGTTCTTGAGTATCAGCAACAGTTTGAAAGTTTGTTCCATTTTGCCCCAAGGCATATGCGAACAGCTGAAGAGAAGGCAGCAAGGTTCCTAAAGGGCCTAAAAGCATCTATTGGGTCTGTGCTTGAAGTCTTGGATTTGACCGAATATGGCCAGATTGTACAGAAGGCCAAAACAATGGAAGATAAGCAAAAGGGTGAACAGTCCCTCACTCCTGGACTGTGGAAGAGATCAAATCCATTCCCAGATGCGGGACATTCCTCCAAAGCATACCGTGGATCATACAGTTCTGGGCCTATGTATAGGCAGCCCTATAGGCCATCTGGCTACCCCTCTAGGCCAGTTGGTGGTTCGGGTTCTACTTCTTTTCGCCCGAACACTAGTGTGGCTCCTACAGCTCCAAGGCCACCTCGACCTTCATCTGCATCGGGTCAAGTGCAGAGGGGCCCCGCTCCAGTTCCGACGTCTCAGATTCATTGCTTCAATTGCCATTCATATGGGCATTATGTGAAAGACTGTCGGGCCAGACTAGCCTTGCCCTCCAGTCAGCCCTCCCTTACCTCGAGGTCCCTTGCCTCGAGGCAATCAACCGCAGGGAAGGATGTATGCCCTATCAGCCGAGGAAGCTGAGGCTAGTACAGAAGTTGTAGCAGGTACATTTTAAATTAAGAAGTTCATTATGATTAATATTGATGACCTGCTGAAATTATATACATTGTTATATTAGGTATCCTACCCATATCGGGCATACCAGCCTATGTTTTATTTGATTCAGGAGCTACTCATTCCTTCGCATCTAAGAGATTTGTGGGGAAGCTTGGGATGTCACCCAGGATCCTAGACCAGGGAATGATTGTTAGTATGCCTACTGGTAAGATTGCACAACTGAAGGAAGTGTATGGACCGTGCCCAGTGGAGATTAGTGGGAAGAACTTTGATGCGCAACTCATTAAGTTCAATATGCAGAATTTTGATGTTATATTGGGTATGGATTGGTTGTCGGTTCATCGAGCTAATGTGATCTGTGCGGAAAGGCTGATTAAGGTGACAGATGTCGAAGGGAAAGAGTGGGTGTACCGAGCAGATACCATGAAAAGGGTGAGGAAGGTTCTGGTCTCCGCTCTCCAAGCGGTAAAGTTGCTAGAAAGTGGATGTCAGGGTTTCATAGCCTCGGTACTCGATGTTGATGCAAGAGTTACACCTCTAGAAGAAGTAAAGGTGGTTAAGGATTTTCCTGATGTTTTCCCAGATGATCTGGTGCATTTACCCCCTGATAGAGAGTTGGAGTTTGCCATAGACTTGACTCCTGGAGCAGCTCCAGTATCTAAGGCTCCATATAGGATGGCACCAGCTGAATTGAAGGAGTTGCAAATGCAGTTGCAAGAACTATTGGAAAAGGGATTTATTCGCCCAAGTGTTTCACCTTGGGGTGCCCCGGCGTTGTTTGTCAAGAAGAAGGATGGTAGTTTGCGTATGTGCATAGATTACCGGGAGTTGAATAAGCTAACCATTAAGAACCGGTATCCGTTGCCACGCATTGATGATTTATTTGATCAGTTGCAGGGAGCCAGAGTATTTTCGAAGATAGACCTTCGGTCCGGCTATTATCAGCTCAAGATAAAGAGTAGTGACATACCCAAAACAGCATTTAGGACTCGATACGGCCATTATGAGTTCCTAGTGTTGTCCTTCGGGTTAACCAATGCACCGGCAGCATTTATGGATCTAATGAATCGAGTATTTCAGGATGTGCTCGACAAATGGGTAATTGTTTTTATTGACGATATCTTGATCTACTCCAAGACCGAGGAGGAGCACACTCAACACTTGAGAATGGTGTTACAGAGGTTGAGAGATCAACAGTTGTTTGCCAAGTACAGCAAGTGTGAATTCTGGCTTGAACAAGTTGGATTCCTGGGGCACGTAGTGTCTAAAGCTGGAATCGAAGTAGATCCTGCTAAGGTAAAAGCAGTAGTGGAATGGGAAAGTCCCAAGAATGTTACTGAAATTAGAAGCTTCCTGGGTTTGGCTGGATATTACCGGCGTTTCATCGAGAATTTTGCTCGGATCTCAGCACCAATGACCAAGTTGACGAAAAAGGGTGTGAAATTCGACTGGGCAGAGGAATGTGAGAAGAGCTTCCAGGAATTGAAAGAAAAGTTGGTGACCGCCCCTGTGCTGACTATTCCTGAAGGCACAGGTGGAATGACGGTCTATACCGATGCTTCCAAAGTTGGGTTTGGGTTGTGTTCTCATGCAACGCGGGAAGGTAATAGCATATGCATCCCGACAACTAAAGGAATATGAGAAGAATTACCCCACTTATGACTTGGAGCTAGCGGCAGTCATTTTTGCCCTTAAGATCTGGCGACACTATTTGTATGGGGAGAAGTGTGAGATATACAGTGACCACAAGAGCCTGAAATACTTCTTCACCCAGAAGGATTTGAATATGAGACAGAGAAGATGGCTTGAACTCATGAAGGATTATGACTGCGATATTCAGTATCATCCCGGCAAGGCTAATGTAGTGGCAGATGCATTGAGTCGGAAGACACAGACTGTGTCGCTTTCATGCTTAGCAGTAAGCTCACCACTTGTGCAAGAGGCGATGCTAATGGAAGAGACCCTCTTGTATGAAGGGGCAACCCTAGAGCTTGAACCTCAACCAGAAAACCTTAAATGGTTGACGGCATCCTTATCGGCTCTACAAGTGCATCCGGCAATTAGGCAAGAGGTGATAATGAAGCAACCTTTGGATCCTGAATTACAGCGGATCAGGGTTAAGGTTCAAGACCAAACAATGAACGACCCAGATTTTACTTTAGCCAGTGATGGGGCATTGATGTTTCGAGACAGATTGTGTGTACCCGATGATTTGGATATACAGGATAAAATCGTGAGAGAAGCACACAGCTCCGAGTACTCACTCCACCCAGGAAGTACCAAAATGTACAAAGACCTCAAACAGAGTTACTGGTGGCCAAGCATGAAAGTCACCATAGCTTTGTATGTGGCGACTTGTCTTACCTGCCAGAAGGTGAAAGCTGAGAGGCATCGACCTTATGGTACCCTTCAGCCACTCCCAGTACCAGAATGGAAGTGGGAAAGGATTACAATGTACTTCGTCACCGGACTACCAGGTACACCTAAGGGAATAGATGCGATATGGGTGATTGTGGATCGGCTTACCAAGACTGCTCATTTCATTCCTATCAAGACCAAGTTCTCCATGGCCAAACTAGCACAACTTTACATGGACAACATAGTGCGTTTACATGGAGTGCCAGTGAGCATTGTTTCAGATAGGGACCCAAGGTTCACTTCCAGATTTTGGAAAAGCTTACAGCGTGCCTTGGGATCGCAACTGAACTTGAGTACAGCTTTTCACCCACAGACGGACGGTCAGTCGGAGCGAACCATACAGATATTGGAAGACATGCTCAGGGCGTGTGCAATGGAGATGAGTGGCAGCTGGGAAGAATATATACCTCTTATGGAGTTTGCATATAATAATAGTTACCAAGCTACAATTGGGATGGCTCCATATGAGGCGTTATATGGCAGAAAGTGCAGAACCCCTTTGTATTGGGATGAGGTAGGTGAACGTCGAATGTTAGGACCTGAGATGATCCAAATGACTTGTGACAAGGTCGACGTTATTAGGGAACGGATTAAAGCAGCTCAGTCCCGTCAAAAGAGCTATGCGGACACCCGCAGGAAGGAGATTGAATTTCAGCCAGGAGAAAAGGTATTTCTTAAGATCTCTCCTACTAAAGGTTTGCAAAGGTTTCACAGAAAGGGGAAGTTGAGCCCAAGATACATGGGACCATTTGAGATCTTGTCCCGGGTTGGCTCAGTAGCCTACATGCTTGCTCTGCCACCTTCGCTTGGAAATGTTCACAATGTATTCCATATATCCATGCTGAAGAAGTACGTGCATGATCCATCTCATGTACTACCCGTGGAACCAGGGTACCTAGAAGCTGATATGACCTATACAGAGCAGGCAGCTGAAATTTTGGACCGAAAGGTGAAAACCCTTCGCAACCGCTCCATTTCCTATGTAAAGGTGCGATGGTCTGATCATTCACTTGAAGAAGCATCTTGGGAGGTAGAAGAAGAAATGCGAGCCAAGTACACTCATCTTTTTGATCAACCAGGTACGCAATTTCGAGGACGAAATTTTTCAGAAGGGGGGGGTAATGTAATATCCCGCTTCTTAAACCCGGTCTGATTTCGCGGTTGAACCGGTTTAACCATGCAGGAACCGAGCCAGAGGATGTTAGAGCGAGTTCCTTATGGGCTATGATGGCACGGGTGACCTTAAACACCGGCTGGCCCGACAAGTCCGAGCCAGTGCCAGAAGAGACGGGAGTGCCCAAACCGTGTACGTGCACCTACCATAAGGCTATGTACGGATAGAACAGGTATTATATCCGTATTTTAAGGTTATATACGTATGCTACATTGTATGCTTGGGGTAGGGTCCGAGCCGAGGTCCGAGCCCGGTCAAAATCCCAAGTTTTTACTCTTGGATGGGTATGACCGGTGGGTACACCTACCCACCTGAGTGACCCATCCGACACTATTCACTTAATTAGGAATAGTATATAAGGCTTTATGACTTCTTTTCTTCCATTTATTACCCTCGTACGTTTGGGAGAAAAGTAAAGAGGAGAGAGAAAAAGAAAGGGAAGAAGAAAGGAAGAGGAAGAAAGGAAGGATTTCAGCGGCGCCGAAGCTCGATCTTGCCATTCCGGTGCCGGAAGAGTAATCTTCAACTCGAGATCTACAGTTGGAGGTAAGAAAAGCTGGGTTTTATGATCATTCACCATACCCACGCCTTAAACCCTTGATTCGGGTATGGTTTCTTAAGATCTTGTAGACACCCTTTGAAATGATGAATCTAAGGTTTAATAGATGATTTATGTGTTGATCTTGAAGGATTTGAAGAGATATTGACAAGGTAGAAAGAGCATTGTGAGTTGGAAGTGTTTTTGAAGGGTTTGAAGTCATTCTTGAGCAAAGAAGGTAAGATGGTTCCCCTCACTTGAATCTAACTCAAATCTAAGCTAGAACCATCCTATGGGACTTTAAAGGTGTGAAGAATGGGTGGAGAAAAGCCCCATTTGGGTCCCCAAGGAATGGAGGCAGATGAGAAGAAACTGGAGTTTTTCCGCCAAAACCGGCGGGTAGGACCGGTGGGTAGACAACCCGCCTGAGTCACCCACCTGAGAGGACCAGGGGGGTTCTGGCCAAACCGGCGGGTAGGACCGGCGGGTCCTACCGGCGGGTCCATACCCGCCGGTCCAAAACCGGCGGGTAGGACCGGTGGGTAGACAACCCACCTGAGTGACCCACCCGAGTGGCCAGAATGTGATTCTTAGGTCCGATTGAGCCCAAATCGGACGTGGGACCTTCTTTCGACGTTCTAAACACGATTTTGAAGTCGGATTTCATTAATTTTGATTCTAAAATGGTGAAGTACTGACCCCACTCAATTTTGTTAGGTTCACCAAAGCCTTCCCGATTCGCTCCGGATCTCGCCCGTACCGAACGGGAATCCTTGTACGCTACATGTAAGTGGAGAGAGAGGACGTTTGGCCTATTTCAAGGCATTTGTTTGGCATTCATATAACTATATCTAATTTAGTCATGTCATCATGAATATGCTATATAGATTAGTCATTTCACACATTGATGTGCATTTATGCTATGTTTACTTTTAAATACAAATTGAATGAGATGATATATGTCGAATGTGTACATCATGTTGCATAATGCCTTGATAGACTAGATGCCGTGGTCGGCTTGGAAACGAATGCATTGGTGGCCCGTGGTATGGGACACGGTGGCACTATGCAGTCGTACTGCATATAGGAGCATGCGGTATTAGGATTCTCACCATCCCGTGCTACGACCCTTCCCAACAGGGGTTCAGGTGTTGAGTTGCCATTTGGGGGGAAGCAGGGGTCGCGGTTGTCGGACACTGTGGCGGTTAGGCATTACACCCGGCGAGTCGTGTAGGACAGCCGGCAACCCCGGTGGTATTTCAAGAGGGCCAATCGTACTGCTTTTAAATTGCTGGAGTCAGCACTGTCATTTAATTTATTTACATTTCTGTTGAGAGCCGGTGGATGGCATTGTCTTTATTTTCCGAGTACTCACGGTGGGCCTTCTCCAACAGCCCTATGGGCGTATCGCGGGAGGGAGTTCGCGGCTTGTACCCGGAGTATACGCGCACTGTGGTTGTAGTAGCATAAAACCAAAGACTTAGTAATGTTGATTAGGCGTATGTGATTTAAAATGATTTGCATGGCATGTAGTGCATATGATGTGTTGTGATGTGTGGACTGTTGTGTGTGGTCCACCTCTCTACTTACTGAGCTAGTGAGCTCATTCCACGTGTGCACCCCCTTTTTAGATGATTTTGCAGGTCATTCATCTGAGGAGCATGGGGTGGGTTCCACAGTCGAGTTTCCTGGAGAGGACTGGTGGACCCCTGAGGAGTTTGAGCACGGCGTAGACTGCGCGTGTGAGAGCTGTGCTGCGGGACAGCAGTTTTGAGGCCGTGTTGAGCTCCACTACCGAGCCGAGCTGTGTACCCTGATGATTTTGATGATTTCCTGTATATACTTGATATTCGAACTTTACTCTTTTGTGTATATATCATGCCTTCGGGCCCAAATGTATATAATTATGGTATTATCATTTGGGTATCAAGTATATGGGAATTATTTACAGGTAAAACTTAGTCTTCCGCTGATCTGATGAATTGATGTTAGTGTGTGTA
>NC_056568.1:3063715-3084827 GCF_013358625.1 Macadamia integrifolia | reverse complement strand
GTGTAAGCATAGTGGTCGCAAGCACAATCCTGGTCGTGCTCCTCCGCTTCTGGCATCCACCAGTCGCTCACACCGTACTCTGACCTAGAAGATACTAGATCACCTGCGATGGGCACCATAGTACCTGCATCATCATCTAAAAAGGGGTGTATACGTGGGGTGAGCTTTTTGTCTCGCTCAGTGAGGGGTGGGGTCAAGCACATCTAAGTAAGACAATAGCAGTAATAATTTATGATGCATGATTGCAGAAATTAAACACATAGTCCATGATGCTCGTGACGCAGTTCATTTATTTATTATCCACCTAACAATACAAACTAAGTCTGTTAAATGCTACTACGGCACATTAAGCTGTATCCCTCATCTAGAAAACAACATCGACTACACAGTGATACAAACCCTAGCTGTGATTAGAAGCTTACCGATCCCCATATGCATCTATGGGTCACCCAGTAAACCCCGGATAACCCCCTCCTGGCAGTCATGGCATCGGTAACACATCGGCCACGCCAGACAGGTTCCCACCTCTGGTAACTATCACATCGTACCGTGGGAGTGGCACTTCGGGAAGGCTCATCAAACATACCACAATGGGTTATCCAACACCATAACCCCTGTTGGCAAGGGTGCATAGCATAGGGAGTGATACCTAACCACATATATACTGTCACACCCCGTTCGCACTGAACCGGAGCGGTGACCGAGTTAACACCGGTTAACCCAAACCTGCCAGGATCATCAGACACTGTATTCCACCACAGCATACACACACTAAAATCAACTCATCAAATCAGCAGAAGACTAAGTTTTACCTGTAATAATTCCCATATACCTGATACCCAAATGGCGATACCATAATTATATACATTTGGGCCCAAAGGCATGATATATATACACAAAAAGAATAAAGTTTGAATATCAATTATGTACAGGAAATTATCAAGAACATCAGAGTACGCAGCCCGGCATCGGTATCAAGGCTGGAGCTCAGCTCGGCCTCAGAACCGCTGCCCCGCAACACAGCTCTCACACGCACAGTCTATGCCGTGCTCAAACTCATCAGGGGTCCACCAGTCCTCCTCAGGAAACTCGACTGCGGGACCCACCCCAAGCTCCTCAGATGCATGACCTGCAAAATCATCTAAAAAGGGGTGTATACGTGGAATGAGCTCACTAGCTCAGTAAGTAGAGAGGTGGACCACACACAACAGTCCACACAATCACAACATATCATATGCACTACATGCCATGCAAGTCATTTTAAATCACATACACCTAATCAACATTACTAAGTCTTTGGTTTTAGTGCTACTACGACCACAGTGCGCGTATACTCCGGGTACGAGCCGCGAACTCCCTCCCGCGATACGCCCATAGGGCTGTTGGAGAAGGCCCACCGTGAGTACTCGGAAAAATAAAGACAATGCCGTCCACCGGCTCTCAACAGAAATGTAAATAAATTTAAATGACGGTGCTGACTCCAGCAATTTAAAAGCAGTACGATTGGCCCTCTTGAAATACCACCGGGGTTGCCGGCTGTCCTACACGACTCGCCGGGCGTAATGCCTAACCGCCACAGTGTCCGACAACCGCGACCCATGCTTCCCCCCAAATGGCAACCCAACACCTCAACCCCTGTTGGGAAGGGTCGTAGCACGGGATGGTGAGAATCCTAATACCGCATGCTCCTATATAACAGTACGACTGCATAGTGCCTCCGTGTCCCATACCACGGGCCACCAATGCATTCGTTTCCAAGCCGACCACGGCATCTAGTCTATCAATGCATTATGCAACATGATGTCCACATTCAACATATAACATCTCATTCAATTTGCATTTGAAAAGTAAACATAGCATATATGCACATCAATGAGTGGAATGACTAATCTATATAGCATATTCATGATGACATGACTAAATTAGATATGGTTATATGAATGCCAAACAAATGCCTTGAAACAAGGCCAAACGTCCTCTCTCCACTTACTTGTAGCGTACAAGGATTCCCGCTCGGTACGGGTGAGATCCGGAGCGAATCGGGAAGGCTTTGGTGAACCTAACAAAATTGAGCGGGGTTAGTACTTCACCAATTTAGAATCAAAATTAATGAAATTCGACGTCAAAATCGTGTTTAGAACGTCGAAAGAAGGTCCCACGTCCGATTTGGGCTCAATCGGACATAAGAATCAAATTCTGTCCACTCGGGTGGGTCACTCAGGTGGGTGGTCCACCCACCGGTCCAACCCGCCGGTTTGGGACCGGCGGGTAGGGACCCACCGGTAGGACCCGCCGGTCCTACCCGCCGGTTTGGCCAGGGACCCCCTGGCCCTCTCGGGTGGGTGTCTCAGGTGGGTAGGGACCCACCGGTTGTACCCGCCGGTTTTGGCGGAAAAACCCCAGTTTCCTCTCATCTTCCTCCATTCCTTGGGGACCCAAATGGGGCTTTTCTCAACCCATTCCTCACACCTTTAAAGTCCTATAGGATGGTTCTACCTTAGATCTAACTTAGATTTAAGTGAGGGGAACCATCTTACCTTCTTTGCTCAAGAATGACTTCAAACCCTCCAAATCACTTCCAACTCACAATGCTCTTTCTACCTTGTCAATATCTCTTCAAATCCTTCAAGATCAACACATAAATCATCTATTAAACCTTAGATCCATCATTTCAAAGTGTGTTTACAAGATCTTAAGAAATCATACTCGAATCAAGGGTTTAAAGCGTGGGTATGGTTAATGTTCATAAAACCCAGCTTTTCTTACCTCCAACTGTAGATCTCGCGTTGAAGATTATTCTTCCGGCACCGGAATGGCAAGATCGAGCTTCGGCGCCGCTGAATCCTTCCTTTCTTCCTCTTCCTTTCTTCCCTTTCTTTTTTCTCTCTCCTCTTTACTTTTCTCACCAAACGTACGGGGGTAATAAATGGAAAGAAAAGTCATAAAGCTTTATATACTATTCCTACTTAAGTGAATAGTGATGGATGGGTCACTCAGGTGGGTGGGTGTACCCACCTGACATACCCATCCGAGAGTCAAAACTTGGGATTTTGACCGGGCTCGGACCTCGGCTCAAACCCCACCCCAAGCATACATTGTAGCCTACGTATATATCTTAAAATACAGATATAATACCTGTTTTACCCGTACATAGCCTTATGGTAGGTGCACGTACACGGTTTGGGCACTCCCGTCTCTTCTGGCACTGGCTCGGACTTGTCGGGCCAGCCGGTGTTTAAGGTCACCCGTGCCATTATAGCCCATAAGGAACCCGCTCTAACATCCTCTGGCTCGGTTCTTGCATGGTTAAACCGGTTCAACCGCGAAATCAGACCGGGTTTAAGAAGCGGGATATTGCATAAACTATCCAATTTTGTAGTGACAAACATGTCTTTTATTTTGAATTTCTTCAAGGAGAATAGTTCCCCAAAAAATGATCACTTGCATTATGAAGAATCCGAAGTCCGGTGGAAGGGATCTTCAATAGTGGAAGAGACTGTGTTATCTACTTCAAATCTTGAACTAATTTGGTGTGCTGTGAAGACCATGGTGAAGCATTCTTCTTGAGTAGGGAATGTAACACTGCTGTGAGATGAATTCAAGTGGGAATGAATTCCAACATATAATTTACAATCCCCAAGAATTTTTGAATTTGCTTCTTTGTGAAGTTTTCATCTGGGAATTGAAGAAGAGATTTCCCAATATGAGGTTGTAGCTGATATTGTCCATCTTTGATTGTTACTCCTAAAAAATCAATCTCATAAACACCAATGGTTATCTTCTTTGGAGACAGCATGATACCATGTGCTTTCACAATAGAATGGAATTCCTGTAGAAGCTTATAGTGGGAATCCATATCTGAGGAGAATAAGAGAATATCATCAATGTAAATCAGTGCATGCTTTTGGATTGGAGAAAAAAATTTCATCATGGCCTTCTGGAAGATAGATGGTGCCATCTTTAATCCAAATGGTATGACTGTCCATTGATAATGATGACTAGGAATACATAAGGCAGTCTTCGGCCTATCTTCTGGGTGAACACCATGTTGCCAAAAGCCTGCTTTAAGGTCAAACTTTGAGAAGACTTGGGCATTTGGTAATTATGACAGAAGAACTAGTCTTGTTGGCAAAGGGAACTTGTCATCAGCTAAAAATGCATTCAGGGGCTGATAATTGATAACAAGCCTCATTTTCCCTCGTGTTTGTTCTGCTCTTTTATTCACATAGAATACTTCACGATCCTAAGCTGAAGTAGTTGGTTCAATCAATCCTTGTTGTTGAAGCTGTTGGAGTTCTTGGATAGCAAGTGCAAGGTGTTCTGGATTTATTCCTAAATGACTGGCTTTAGTTGGATTGATATTTTCATTCTTCTTGAAAGGAAGCCAGATGTAGAAGTCTGGATTCTACCACAGAGGAGAAGAACATTTCTGCATAAACTCAGTATGATTTTTTGCATATGATGTTGCAAGAAGTTGCTCCTTAAAAGATGGCAATGACTCTGCAAGAAACAAGTTAGTAACTTATGTCCAAGGAAGAAAATACTATTTGTATCTTAATCCTGTAGGAGTCCATTTTAAAGCAGAGAGTTGGCTCAAGACATCAAATCCAATGAGAATATCTTTGGCTGGAAGGTTTGAACCTAGAACTCTATGGTTGACAACCAAAGTGGGAAGAATTTTGATCTTGATAGGAGCACGAGAGATTTTATTAATGGAAAAAATTTGACCATTTGCAGCTTGAAACTCCTGTTTATGAGGTTTCCAAATCCAAGAGGGAAGGATATCAGAATTGACAATTGTTGTCGTAGATCCTATATCAAAAAAGGCAATGGCTTTGATGGGTCTATCATAAGCAAATGGGAGAGGTAAACTGGGGCAAAGGGAAGGTAATTTGGATTGACCGGGACCATGGGTGGAGTATACACTAGTGGAGGGGTTGGATGAACAAAATCTAATTAGTAGAGGGGTTCAAATTCTTCGGACTCGGCTTCAGAAGAGGAGAATTCCTGAGTGATTTATTCTAGTGGTGCCTCAATGGCAAACAGATTATCCTGGGAGAGCTCATCATCTAGAGAGTAGACAGATTCAATATCTTCACCATGACAAACTTCATATGGCTCCTAGAATTGGGACAACATATGAATCAACTTCTCCCGCTTCTTCTGATTTGGACAATTTTTTACACAATGTCCTTTCTTTCCACAGACATAGCAATGATTGCTGTTCTTTCCGTAAACCTTCTTCTTACGAAGATATTTCCATCGCCTGTTTTTGTAGAAGGTTGTCTTCCTTTCTGGCAGAATTTCTTAGAAGACCGGAATATTCTGTAGTGATTCTCTTCTTTGTTGAACTTTCACAAGTAAGCGGATTTTTGCATTTGTTATTCAAATAGGATTTTTCACAAGAATCCTTTAACTTGGAGGAGAGCTTATCTCATTCCTTAAGAAACTGCTTTCGATTGTAAAATTTTCCAAGAGCAGTAAGAGCCTTTTTGTATAATTCGCAGAGTGACAGTCGGTCAATAATATGATCTTGTTGTTCACAGAGTTTTGTTGCTTCATCGCCAAGTGGTTCTGGAAGAGAGTTGAGAAAGATCCTTTTAAGTATTGCATCATCAGGTCCACCAATATGATAAAATCTGGAGGACATACGATCATAATGTTTGTCAAGATCTCTCTTCTGGAATGAAGAGCAACACATTTGGAGAAATTCTTCTTTAGCTTTGTCTTTTAAGTTCTAGGGAGGGCCAAGAAATTCATTGTGAAGAATAACAATGAATACTTCGACTGTGGGAACTTGGACCAGCTGAAGTTGTCAGTAACCGCCAAGAGAGAGAAACCATTCTCTTAGTCTTCCTTGTGTTCGAGCTAAGAACTTGGAAATGACTGAATTTGGTGTAGCACCCTCAACTAGGAGTTCAGAGTTTAGCCATGCATGAAATTCGGAAACTCTATCAGGCCACTTAGTGACAGAGATGTCATCAAAGGTGAAGAAATGCTTGGGGTCTTGATTATGATAAGAATTTGGACCAGGTGGTTGGCAGCAGGTCCAGTAGGTTCGCCTTCTCCTTCTTCTTGATCTTCATCTAAACCAGTCACTATGGCATCTATTATAGTCTGCTGCTCAGAAACCATCATTGTATTATATGGTTCATTTAGAAAAGCAAGCCCATAATCTTCATCATCAGAAGCATCAGGGATGAGAGTTGTAGAACTTATTGGGGAAAGGCTAAGGTTTTTAGGAAGGAGGAAAGGAGAAGTGGATTCTCGATGGGTCCAGAAGTTGGAGCTGGTTGGGTTAACGAAGGTGGAGGTGGAGGTGGAACATAGGGGATAAAAGGAGGTGGTCCAAAGGAGGGAATAGATGTGTAGGGTGGAATAAAAAAAAGAGAATGAAGGAGGTCTGGATGGCTGGGTTTGTACATAGGTTGGTTTAGGCTTTGGTTTTCGTTTTAGGATAAGTTGAAGTTGTCTTTGTTGATCTTGAACAACTTTCAACATATCTATTGGGAAGGTATTATAAGGAATGGTTGTCACCCCCTGTTCCACACAGAATTGGACCGGTGATTGAGTTAACCCTTTTTAATCCAAAACTTGTCAGGATCACATGATGCAGTAACCACAACACAAATACACACTAAGTAAAATAAAATTTGCATCTTAGCAGAAGTCTTACCTGTACACATCAGTAAATACCCTAATACTCTTGATACCCAAATTGTATTACATAACATAATTATAAGTGGGCCCATAGGCGTGACATATATACAAGAAATACAATTTAAGCATCTAGAATACAAAGGGGTAACATTTCTAAAATAATAAAAAATAATCCTTGTATGGTATCAGTGTTGCTGACTTGTAACATAGCTTTCGCACGGGCACTCGGCCTTGTGCCCAAGATCTTTAGGAACCTATCAGTCCTCGACTAGAAATTCTGTGGTGGGCCGGCTCTAGCTCTTATATTGAAAAACCTACAAGATCAACTAAAAATGGTGTACAAGTGGGATGAGCTCACTAGCCTAGCAAGTGAAAAGAAAGACCACACAAGTATACGCAATACAAATGAACTTATATGCATACAGTTCTTAGTCCACCTAGATAACAATTTTAAGTAATAGGTTATATGCTACTCATAACTATAGTGCGCGTATGCCCCGAGTCGGAGTCGTGAACCCCATCCCGCGATATGCCCATAGGGTTGTTGGAGAAGGCCAACCATTAGTACCGAAAAATAAAATTCTCACCTAGAGCAACATAAAAGTAAATTGCTCTCCCAGAGCGACATTAAGTAAAATGCTCACCCAGAGCGATATGAAAGTAAATTGCTCTCCTATAGTGATATTAAAGTAAAATGCTCACTTAGAGCGACATTAAATTTGAAAGCAATACGATTGGCCCTTTGTTATATCACTGAAATTTATCAACAGGATATACCCAATACTTAAACCCCTACTGGGAAGGGTTGTAGCACAGGGATATGTCAATCCTAACCGTATGCTCCTATGTGAGATAGTGCAACTGCATAGTACTACCGCATCCCATACCACAGGCCACCAATGCATTCGCGTCTAAGCCGACTACGACATCTAGTCTAGCAAGTATCATAATCAATAGTTAAAATCACCCATCTCACATCACGAATAAGAACAGGAATTTAAAACTTAAAGATATAAACATGTTAAATCATAATTGAATTTCATAATGCACAGATCAATGCATGCAATGACATTCATGGATGACTAGTCTACACAATAATAAATGATGACATGACTAGTCTACAACCAGAATGACATGACGCAATGTCCTCTTCCCAATTACCTATTTGTGTACGATGATTACCCTTGTATAAAGTAGATCTAGTGTGCGATGATGCGCATTCTAGGACAACCTATCATAAAAGAGTTAAGTTTAGTATACATCCACTTTAAGGTCATAACCAGTGAGGTTTGATGATTCCAATGTGTTTAGAATCACAAGAGTAGGTTACCCAATATTTGGGTCCAATCGGAATCTAAGAAGTCAGATTAGTAGGTCGATCGATCGGCAAGGCACCTAGCAGTCCTTGCTTGCCTATCGATCCAGGAACACTGCTTGGACCGATGGGCCAGACTGACGGGCAAGGCACCCACCAGTCCTTACTCGCCTGTCAGACTAGTAGCTTTGCTTAGACCGACGGGCCAAGAGAGGCAGGTAAGGCACCCACCAGTCCTTGCTCACAGGTCAAGCCAGCAGCCCACCCAAGATAGGCGGGCACTGGATTGGTGGGTCCCATCCATTTCTAGGCACCCACCACTCACTTCCCAGGTTTTACTGCGCTCTCTCATTCTTTATCCCACCTTGGGGAAACTATCAAGGGTTGATTCGACCATATGTTCCACAAATTTAAGGCTCCAAATCATAATTCCAACCTAGATCTAAGGTTGATGTAAGGTCTTAAGCGTGGATCTTACCTCTTTGCTCAAGAACACGTCAAACCCTCAAATCCTTCTCTTTAGCTCAAGAGATCAACAAAAGCTTCAAAAATCTTGCAAGTCTTCCTCTAAATCCTTCATAAACAACATATAGAACCTCTATTATACCTTAGATTTCATATTCTCAAAAGATAGTAGCAAGATCCAGAGGATTTCTACCCAAATCGAAAGGTTTTACTCACATCAAATCGTAGATCTTGAGATGAGGATCATAAATCTAGTGTCAGATTCAAGAGATCTGACCCCGGCAACACACAACGATCGTTTCCCTTCCCATTTCCTTCTTCCTTCCTCTCTCCTCTTTCATTTTTTTCTCCCTCTTCTTTACTTTTCTTAACTACCATGTAAAACAATAAATGAGGTGAAAGAGCGGTAATAAATGCTATTTATAGTGGGGTAAAATATCTAGCGATCAGATTGGTGGGTCGACCCACTTATAACCACCCACCAGTAGGCCAAAACTCAGCCTAAACATTAGAATTTTCGATGGGGCTCAGTCCTAACACGTATTTCATTCTCTGTAGACTATTTATATGCATACTCAACATAAAAATATGGCTACATACCTTTATTGTGCATATATGGCCTCGTGATACGTGCAAGTGCACGACTTCGATACGCAGACTATCCTAGGCACTGACTCCAGCTCATTGGGCCAACCTGAGATCAGAGTTACCCTTGCCATCAAATTCTGTAAGGTACTTACCCTGACTTGCTCGGGTTCAGGTCCTGCAAGACCAAATTGAACTAACCAGAAAATTAGACTGGGTTTAGAAAGTAGGGTATCACATTTATCCCTCATTTTTGAAAATTTCATCCTCGAAATTGGGGTACCTTGTCCAAAAATATGAGGATACTTAGCTTGAATGTCATCCTCTTTCTCCCAAGATGCTTCCTCAAGTTAATGATTGGCCCATCGGACTTTCACAAAGGCGATGGAGTGATTGCGAAGAGTCCTTATCTTATGGTCTAGAATTTTAGTGGGCTGCTCTTCATAGGTCATATCAGCTTTTAAATATTTTGGTTTCACGGGCAGCACATGTGATGGATCATGGGTGTACCGCTTCAGTATAGACATGTGGAACACATTGTGAACATTGTTGAGAGAAGGCGGAAGAGCCAACATATAAGCTATGGAGCCAACTCAAGCCAAGATTTCAAATGGGCCAATATACCTCGGACTTAGCTTGCCCTTCCTATTGAATTTATGCAACCCTTTGGTGGAAGAAATTTTGAGGAATACCTTCTCCCCTTCTTGAAATTCAATATTTTTCCTGCAGTTATCTATATAGCTCTTTTGGCGTGATTTGGCTGCTTTAATCCTTCCCCGAATGATGTCGACCTTGTCACACGTCATCTGTATCATCTCTAGTCCAAGCATCCGCCTCTCACCTACTTCATCCCAATATAGGGGCATTCTACACTTTCTACCATACAATGTCTCATAAGGAGCCATTCCGATTGTGGCTTGATAGCTATTATTACAAGCAAACTCTATAAAAGGTATGTATTCTTCCCAACTGCCACTCATTTCTATTGCACAGGCCCTGAGCATATCTTCCAGTATTTGTATAGTTCATTCTGACTGCCCACCGATCTGTGGATGAAAGACAGTATTCATATCCACTTGTGTCCCCAGGGCTTGTTGGAGACTCTTCCAAAACCTAGATGTGAATCTCGGGTCCCTATTTAACACAATGCTTACTAGTACTCCATGTAGCTAGACTATGTTATCTATATAAAGTTGGGCTAACTTATCCATGGAGAAATTGGTCCGATCGGAATAAAATGAGTACTCTTGGTAAGTCTATCAACTACCACCCAAATTGTATCCATTCCCTTGGGTGTATGGGGTAGGCTTGTGACAAAGTCCATGGTGATCCTGTCCCATTCCACTTTAGTATAGGGAGTGGCTGCAGAGTGCCATATGGTTGATGCCTTTCTGCCTTGACCTTTTGACACTCGAGACACTTTGCTACGTACAAGGCAATTGTGGTCTTCATTGCTCGCCACCAATAGCTTTGTTTAAGATCCTTATACATTTTCGTACTTCCAGGATGAAGTGAGTATTTGGGACTATGTGCCTCCTTCACAATCTTATCATGTATCTCCATGTCATCAGGCACACATAGCCTATCCTTAAATAGTAATGCCCCATCATTGGCTATTGTGAAGTCAGGGTCATTCATTGTCTGTTCTTGAATTTTCAGCCTGATCCTTTGTAACTCAAGATCCAATGATTGCTTTGCTATCACCTCTTGTCTGATAGATGGATGTACCTGTAAGGCTGATAGAGATATAGTCAGCAACTTAATATCATCTGGTTGATGTTCAAGCTCTAAGGTTGCTCCCTCGTATAAAAGAATTTCATCCATTAGCATCGCTTCTTGAATCAGCTGTGGACTAATAGCTAAGTACGAAAGCGATACAGTCTGAGCCTTCCAACTTAGAGCGTCAGCCCACCACATTATCCTTGCCTGGGTGATATTAAATATCACAATCATAGTCATTCATAAGCTCAAGCCAACTTCTCTGCCTCATATTTACATCTCGCTGGGTGAAGAAGTATTTTAGGCTTTTGTGATCACTGTAGATCTTGTACTTCTCCCCATACAGGCAATGACGCTAGATCTTCAAGGCAAAGATGACTACTACTAGTTCTAAATCATGAGTGGGGTAGTTCTTCTCATACTCCTTGAGTTGTCTAGATGCATATGCTACCACCTTACCGTGTTATATGAGAACACAACCCAACCATACCTTGGATGCATCAATATAGATTGTCATCCCACCTACACCATTTGGAATGGTTAATACAGGAGCTGACACTAACCTTTTCTTTAACTCTAGAAAGTTGTTCTCACATTCTTTTGACCATTCAAACTTTACACCTTTCTTGGTCAACTTAGTCATCGGCGCTGAAATTCGAGAAATTTTTTTGATAAAGCGCTGGTAGTAGCTTGCTAAGCCCAAGAAGCTTCTAATCTCTGTTACATTCTTAGGTGCTTCCCAGTCAACTACAACTTTTACTTTGTCTGGATCCACCTCGATCCCATTCTCAAACACCACGTGTCCTAGGAATCCAACTTGCTTGAGCTGAAATTTGCACTTGCCGAATTTGGCATACAACTGTTATTCCTTTAATCTTTGTAATGCCATTCTCAGATGTTTTGCATGTTCTTCTTCCGACTTCAAGTAAATCAAGATGTCGTCTACCAAAAAGATAACCCACTTATCGAGGGCATCATGAAATACTCAATTCATTAAATCCATAAAAGCAGTCAGAGCATTGGTTAGCCCAAAAGACAACACTAAGAATTTATAATGATCATATCGAGTTCTGAAGGTTGTCTTTGGTATATCACTGCCCTTTATCTTGAGTTGGTAATAACCCGATCTGAGATCAATCTTTGAAAACATCCTAGCACCTTGTAGTTGATCAAATAGGTTGTTGATACGCGGTAATGGATACCGGTTCTTAATGGTTAACTTATTCAGTTTCTGGTAATCGATGCACATACGCAGACTACCATCATTTTTCCTAACAAATAGGACTGGTGCACCCCATGGTGAGACACTTGGGCGTATAAACCCATTTTTCAACAAATCCTCCAATTATGTCTGTAGCTCTTTTAATTCGGCTGGTGCCATTCTGTATGGAGCTTTTGACACTGGGGCAGATTCAGGAATTAGGTCAATGGAAAACTCCAGCTCTCTGTCAGGCGGAAGCTGAGTTAGATCATCTGGGAAAACATCAGAGAATTCCTTAACTACCTCTAATTCCTCCAGAGAATCCACATCTCGTATTGATGCAAGGTAGCCCTGACATCCATCTTCAAGCAATTTCACTGCCTGAATTACAGAGATGATAGTCTTTCTATGTCTCTTTAATCTTTCAGCTTGATAAACAAGCTCCACTCCTTCATCATCTTTCAACTTAACTTGTTTCTCAGCACACATCACATTTGCTCAATGATCCGAAAACCAATTTATACCCAAAATGATATCAAAATTCTGCATGTTGAATTTGATAAGCTGGGTATCCAGTTTCTTCCCATTAATCTCAACTGAACACGACCCACAGACCTCTTTCAACTTTTCCACTGTGCCTGTAGGTGTGCTAACCACTAACTTGTATTCTAAGGTCCTCGATGGCACATCAAGCTTTCTAGCAAATCGCTTAGACAAAAATGAATGCAACGCCCCGGAATCAAATAAGACATATGTAGGTATACCTAATACAGATAAGATAACTAGCATTGCATTGCATATAAGTATAACAGGTTACTCAAATTTTAATTATAAGGTCTTTTGAATTAAAGTGTACCTGCTACTACTTCTATACTGGCTTCAGCCTCCTCAGCTATTAGGGCATACATCCTACCTTGCAGTTGGTTTTCTTGAGTTAATGCAGGTCTATGAACAGGGGGCAGATCTATGGGACCGCTGCTGGGTATCGATAATCCTTGGTGAAGTGCTCGTATGATTGACAATTAAAACATCAGTTTGGTAATTGCTGACCTAGAGCAGGAGCTCTCTGTACTGTTTCTGGTGCAACTAGAGGATGAGGGGGTCTTAAAGCCATAGGCACCACACTAGTGTTAGGCCGAAAAGACGTGGTGCCCGATCGACTAGTTGGTCAGGAAGGATAACCCGATGGCCTGTAGGGCTGCCTATAGGTGGGACCATAGGAGTATGATCCATGAAAACTCTTACTCGGGCCACCTGAATCAGTATGTGGGTTTTCCCTCTTCCACAATCCTGATGCAAGGGATGGCTCTCCCATCTGCCTATCTTCCATTGTCTTGGCTTTTTGCACAATCTGTGCATATTCAGTTAAGTCTAATATCTCCAACACTGTACCAATAGATGTCTTCAGTCCCTTTAAAAATTTATGGGCTTTTTCCTCAATCATCCTCATATGGCGAGGAGCAAAGTAAAACAAGCTTTCAAACTGTTGTTGATACTCCAGAACAGTCTTGCTCCCTTAAGTCAATGTCATAAACTCTGCCTCTTTGCGGTCTCTGAAGCTTTTTGGATAGTAATTTGACAAGAACAATTCCTTGAACTGTTCCCAAGTGGGCTCTGGGTGAGTTGCCATCAGTATAGGCTTAGAAGCTTTCCACCAAGAATCAGCTTCATTTCTAAGTTGCAACCTAGCACATATAAGTTTTTGTGCCTTTGTGCACTCTACTATGTCAAATACTTTCTCTAACTCTTGGATCCACCGATCCGGCTCCAATGTGTCATTACTCACCTTGGTGAATATGGGTGGCATGTACTTCTTAAATGATTCCACCACCTTTGCCATATTAGGGGCTGGTGGATGATAAGGTGGATAATATAGATATGGTGGAGGCATCAAGAATGGCGGAGTGCCATATGGTGGAACCGAAGGGGTACCTCCTGGTTGATCTTAAGGTACAACCCCAGGTGGTGTTTCTCCAGATTGTACTCCCATACCTGACCCCACTAGAGGTTCTGTGGAGTAACCACCCTTGGTGGCTGGCTCTGTAGAGTAGGGTTCAAATATTGCTGCATAGCAGTCATGAATGTTTGTTGCTGCTGAAGCAACTGCTGGTAGAAAGCCCCTTGCGACTGTTATGTAAGAGTCGCCATATCACCAGGAGTGATGACATGTGGGGGACCCAGGTTTTCGTTCACGGCTGGGTCACCTTGAACTTCCTCCAGATCATGATCCACTTGTGGTGGTGGATGTGAGGATTGCCCCATGGGTCATGGACCACGAGAAATGGGTGGTCGACAACAAGAGGCCAACTGGGACTTAACACTCAGATCGAAGAGCAAAATTAGGTTGGGGCCCGCTGGTCTACGGCCCGTCAGTCTCGTCCAAGACCACCTTAAAAGGGAATTTTTGAAACCTTTTTTCTCATTTCTTCTTCTTCTTTTCTATTTCTAATAAGGCGATATGAGGGTCTCATCTCCCGCTTCAACTCATGATTTCACTCACAAATCAGCGTTCCAACTCCGATTCATCTTCTCAACTCCACAAGTAAGTTCTCATTCTCTCTTTTCTCTTTGAGAATGATTGCCTTTCGGTATTCTTTGTTATAGATCTTCAATATTTCATTCTCAGCAATGTAATGATCCATTTACACTTTTCATGGTTTATTGGTCTTGATTGACCGATTTATAGATAGAAATCTCAATTCCTTGCCCTAATTTCTCTTTTTTAGGGTTTTGTCCTCATTTTTCCTTCCCTACATCAAATTGACGGTTCAAATGCTATTTTCCACTCTCAATGTACACACACAATAGTATAATAGTCATTTCCATTCATGTGTGTCTATGTTTCCACCTTTTGATATACAATCACCCCCCTCATGTCAAAAATCCTTTAGAATTTTGGGGGGTTTTCTCTATTTTCTTTACTTTTCCTTTATGACTAGAAATTATCACCATGTCCATCCTCTATCATGACTTGCAAAGTAGTTTGAATAATTTTATTTTAGGGATAGTAACTTTCCTTCATGATTATCTCACTTTTACTCATGCACAACTCCATTGTCTCCAATCAAAGGCTTAGGGATTTCCATCCCTTTTCCTTGATTTAATGGTAATCATTTCCATCATTCATTTATCAGTCCCCTTCTAATTTCATTTGGGTAATAAGTAGGTTCTTGCATCCATATGCTTCATTTTTATGATTTCAATAGACACCCTAGACTCACTTATCCTTGCATACATTTCTTTACTCCTCTCAATTTCATTACTTAGCATCATTGCATTTCAGCATTGCTTATTGCATTTTGGGGTTTTTATTATTCATGACATTCTCATAGGAATCATCTCACCCCCCCCCGCCTTTTTAAGATACTGCTTATCACATTCTTTTCATATTCTCCATTCACTCACTTACACATCTCTCTTTTGTGTTGTCAGGATGTCGTCCAGAAAAGGCAAGGAGACCGCCTCTTCCTCCAAAAGGAGGAATACTACTACCTCCAAGGGGAGGAATGCTACTCCTGGCTCTTCTTCATCATGGGTTCGGCCCGCTAGGGAGGCCCCTATTGACCCAACTAACTATGATGAGAGCCTCTTTCATAGCACTGAGGCAGCCATTGCTTGGTCTATCTTCTCCAAGAACCCAGTTATGATGGAGAAAACGGTAGTGACCGAGGACTTTGTGGACTACCAGATGTTGAAAACATTTACGGCCTTAGGTTAGGAACCCATGCTCTACCTTGATAGTCCATGTTAAGAGAACCATGTCCTGTATTTCTACTGCAACCTGGAGGATTTCTATAGGGATGGGTAGTACTCCCTTATCAGTATGGTGAAGGGGGTAGATATTTTTCTGACTGTAGATTTTCTGGTGGCCATTTTGGGTGTCTCAGTCGAGGGTGCTCATTTTTACAAAACCCTCCAAGGATTAAGGCCACAGGTACTAGTTTGAGCGTGAGGATGTAGGAGACTATCTTTGAGACCATATGTGGACAGAAGGCTCGTCCATTGTCTGAGACTGCCTATATGCAGTTGCCTAAGTTTTTGCACGTCTGGCTCAGTTCAACCTGCTTCCCAGGGTAGGTCACAGAACTAGGTAAGCTTCATGATAGTTTACCTTGCATATTGCATCTCTGTGGCCTTGAATGGGGTGCTTCCCGCCTTTGCCTGCCATATGTCATGATGAAAACCATGGAGTATCACACTACTCATCCTGATGACTCTGGCTTTCCTTATGGTAGGTCTCTCACTAAGGTGTTTGAGTATTTTCAGGTGGATTTGGCAGGCGAGAAAGGGAAATACCCAGGGGATAAGTTCACTAAGAAAAATCTAAAGAGGATGGGGTTGCCAGTGCCAATGGGGGCACCACAGGAGATAGAATAGCAAGGGCCAGAGGACATAAAGGTTGAGTACATGAGTGAGGAGGATGAGGATTATTTCCCTCATCCAGATGAGGAAGAGATTGACGAGGAGGATATTCTAGAGGAGGAGACTCTAGAGACTAGGGCTGCTGATTCACATTTTACAACTCCACCACCTTCAAGTGGGGCTTTTGATTTTCAAAATCTAATGGACAACATTGGTGCCCTGAAGGAGGGACAAGATCAGATTTTTGAGCAAATGGAGGAGAGTATCGCCCGGGAGTTGACGATACATCATAGACTGGAGAGGATGAAAATCGATTTTCAAACCCTCACAAGGGACTTGGATGAGGTTTCCAGGGTATCATTGCTGACTATCGTAGAGTACAAAGGGAAGTGGTCTTGATCAACGACTGGCTAGACTTTTTTTACTACAACTTCCATTGTAAGTCACGGCCCAAGCGAGGTAGTTCATCTTCCGTGCCTAGGGACGATCAGTGATGTGGTAGATCCTCCTCCACCCTCCCTACTTTTCTATCTTCCTTTATTATGATTTTGATATCTTGTGGTTGTAAATTCTTGATACACTTTTGTAGTTTGGAACTTGGTGGTATTCATGTGGATGTTTATGAC
Organism: Macadamia integrifolia; assembly: GCF_013358625.1. Taxonomy (NCBI): domain Eukaryota; kingdom Viridiplantae; phylum Streptophyta; class Magnoliopsida; order Proteales; family Proteaceae; genus Macadamia; species Macadamia integrifolia. The sequence continues at coordinate 3,067,894 of NC_056568.1, read as the reverse complement.
TTTTGGGTAAGTTTCACTTGTTTCATTTATTCTGTTGTGGTTTGTGGTAACAGTATGTGTCACCCCATTTTTGTAATTATCTTTATGTATGTGATTTATAAGGTGTTTGCGTAAATTTTTTAGAAATTCGATATAGCGTCGTTATGCTGTCATAATTTTTTTTTTTTACTTTATGAATCTTGTTGGTTTATGGAATCATCCCATTGATTTAAATTTATTGAAAATTTCGGCAGCACATAAGATGAAATGCAAGTATCTAAACTTTCATTCTTGTTACAAGTTTTAGTCCATTAAGGCTTTTATGATTACCCAACCCTGGAGTCCTATTATAAGACTCTATGAGATCTAACTTGTATGCTGTATGTGGGTAGCATCACACTCTGATACCACCATTGTGACGCCCCGTTCCACACAGAATCGGATCGGTAACCTAGTTAACCCTTGTTAACCCAAAACATACCAAGATCACATGACGCAGTAACCACAGCACAACATGCACACACCGAGTCAAATAAAATTTGTATTTCAGCGGAAGTCTTACTTGTACATATCAGTAAATATCCCAATACTCTTGATACTCAAATTATATTACATAACATAATTACATGTCAGCCCATAGGCGTGATATATAAACAAAAAAATACAATTTAAGCATCTAGAATACAAAAGGGTAACATTTCCAAAATAATAAAAAGAATCCTTGTATGGTATCAATGTTGCTGACTCACAACACAACTTTCGCCGTGCACTCGACCCTGTGCCTAAGATCTTCAGGGACCCACCAGTCCTCGACGAAAAATTTCACAGTGAGTTTCGGCTCTAAATCTTCAATTAGAAAACCTGCAAGATCAACTAAAAGTGGTGTGCATGTGGGATGAACTCACTAACTCAGTAAGTGAAAAGAAAGACCACACAAATATGCGCAATACAAATGAACCTTTATCTGTGCAGTTCGTTTTATTATCTTAGTCCATTTAGACAACAATTCTAAGTCATAGGTTATGTGCTACTCATCACCACAGTGCACGTATACCCCAGGTCCGAGTCATGAACCCCATTCCATGATACACCTATAGGGTTGTCGGAGATGGCCAACCAGTGGTACTAGAAAGTAAAATGCTCACCAAGAGTGACATTAAAGTGAATTGCTCTTCCAGAGTAGCATTAAAGTAAAATGCTCACCCAGAGCGACATTAAATTTAAAAGCAGTACGATTGGCCCTTTGTTATATCACTAAAATTTGTCGACAGGATATACCCAACACCTAAACCCCTGTTGAGAAGGGTTGTAGCATAGGAATATGTCAATCCTAACCGCATACTCCTATGTGAGATAGTACGACTGCATAGTACCACCGCGTCCCATACCACGGGCCACCATTGCATTTGTATTGAAGTTGACTACGACGTCTAGTCTAGCAAGCATCATAATCAAGAGTTAAAATCACACATCTCACATCACGAATAAGAACAAGCATTTAACGATTAAAGATATAAACATGTTAAATCATAATTGAATTTCATAATACACACATCAATGCATGCAATGGCATTCATGGATGACTAGTCTACATAATAATAAATAATGACATGACTAGTCTACAACCAGAATGATATGATGCAATGTCCTCTTCCCACTTACCTATTTATGTACGATGATCACCCTTGGTACAAAGTAGATCCGACATGCGATGACGCGAATTTTAGTACTATCTATCATAAAAGAGTTAGATTTAGTATACTTCCACTTTAAGGTCATAACCAGTGAGGTTTGATGATTCCAATGTGTTTAGAATCACAACATGAGGTTACTTGAAAATTTTGGGTCCAATTGGAATCCAAGAAGTCAAATTGGTAGGTCGATCGGAGGGTAGGGCACCCACCAGTCCTTGCTTACTGGTCAAGCCAACAGCCCACCCAAGACAAGCGGGCGCTAGATTGGTGGGTCCCATCCATTTCCAGGCACCCACCACTCGTGTCCCAAGTTTTGTTGCTCTCTCCCATTCTTCATCTCACCTTGGGAAAACCATCAAGAGTCGATTCCATCGTATTTTTCATAAATCTAAGGCTCCAAATCATAAATCCAACCTACATCTAAGGTCGATCTACGGTCTTAAGTATGGATCTTACCTCTTTGCTCAAGAACAACTCAAACCCTCAAATCCTTCTCTTTAGCTCAAGAGATCAACAAAAGCTTCAAAAATCTTGCAAGTCTTCCTCTAAATCCTTCATAACAATATATAATACCTCTATTAAACCTTAGATTTCATATTCTCAAAAGACAGTAGCAAGATCCAGAGGATTTCTACCCAAATTAAAGGGTTTCACTTAGGGTTTCATAAAAGCTTAAGGAATATGGACTTTACTCACCTCAAATCATAGATCTTAAGATGAGGATCGTAAATCTGGTGTCAGATTCAAGAGATCTGACCCCGACAACGCACAACGATCGTTTTCCTTCCCATTTTCTTCTTCTTTCCTCTCTCCTCTTTCTTCTTTTTCTCTCTCTTCTTCACTTTTATCAACCACCATGTTAAACAATAAATGAGATGAAAGAGAGGTAATAAATGCTATTTATAGTGGGGTAAAATATCTAGCGACCAAATTGGTGGGTCACACTGGTGGGTCGACCCACCTATGACCACCCACCAGTCGGCCAGAACTTAGCCTAAACATTGGGATTTTCGATGGGGCTCGGCCCCGACACGTCTCCCTATAGACTATTTATATGTATACTCAACATAAAATATGACTATGTATTTTTATTGTGCGTATATGGCCTCGTGATACATGTAAGTGCACAATTTCGGTACGCAGACTACCCTAGGCACTGGCTCCAGCTCATTGGGCCAACCTGAGATCAGAGTTACCCTAGCCATCATGTTCCATAAGGTACTTGCCCTGACTCGCTCGGGTTCAGGTCCTGCAAGACCAAATCGAACCAACTGAAAAATTAGACTGGGTTTAAAAAGTAGGGTATCACAATGGTTGTAGGTAAAGGGTTCTGGTTAGGGCCACCAATACTCATAAGAGCATCATAAAAATTCTCATATGGTTTGGATGGAGGAACAAATGGTGTAGCAGTGAATGACTGAGTTGTCTGGGATGGAAGCATTGATGCTTGGGGGAAAATTTGTTATGTTGTTACTTCAAGGGCTCTGAGTTGTGATTTTAGAAATTTCTTTTCTTTTCCCTTTTCTGCCAAAAAATGGTAAGCCTGGTTGTAGCCTAAGACAGTAGCAACGATGCTCAACAATTGTTGATGCATATTTGATATTTTAAATGTAACCACAAGCCTACGGATCAGTGTAGCTACGGGTCGAACACAGGGAGAGCAGCCACTTTATTTTTTTACTTCTTTTAATAATGCGAAAGTGAACTGATTAATGGTTGTGATCTAATTCTAATTACCGTCCTAAATATATGTATCTAAAATAAGGTCCTAACCATCCACGCAATTAAAATTAAATAAATAAATAACTGAAAATAAATAACCCACGCAATTTAAAAAAAAACAATAAAGGAAAAAATACTGAAATAAAAATAAAGTAAAAGAAAGGGGAAAAAGCTAGAGAGAGACTCACAAGTAGTTCACAAGTAGGTTTCTCTACTTAGCCCGAGGGATGCATTATAATATGAGCTTCCCTACTTGACCAGAGAGTCACTCTTACAAGGGTTACTCTACTTGGCTTTAGGAAAAGGGAGACAATTAAAATAAAAGCAATAAATTGATGGTTCTATGGCTAGGAGGGGCAAAGCTAACACATACACTACCCATGAACCTTGGGGGAAAGGTATAGCAATAATGTAACGACTAAAATTAAAATCTAAATTAAGAAAGAAAGGGTAGTCAGAAGAGGGAATGAGAGGGGGGAGAGAAGACTATTGAGGGAGCCTACTTACTTGAACTTCAACCCTTGAACTGAAAACTTGATCGATTTGAGATACTACCAATACTAAAAACTAGATCTGGAATAAACCAAATCTGAAATTTCTAGTACTAGAGAAAACAAATCTAAAAAAAAAAAAATGGAACTTGAAAGACATGCTTCATAGCTTGTTCTTGTCACTTAGAACTAAGCCTAGAACTAGAACCTGAAAATTACAACTTCAATTTCTTAAACAATAAAAAAAAAAAAAAAAACTGAATGAAAAACAAAAGTGCTTGCATTAATTGAAT
>NC_056568.1:3059072-3063695 GCF_013358625.1 Macadamia integrifolia | reverse complement strand
AAAAAACCTAGAAGAAGAATGAAGTGTCTCCCCTCCTCTTACATGAGTTGTATTTATAGGGAATGGGGAGGTAGGATAACAAATTTTTCTTTCCTAAAAGGGAGAAACCCACAATTGGTAGTAAGACCTTTTGAGACCAAAAGTGCTAAGGTGGAGGAGAGAGAAGAGAGAAATAAACTTGAAGAAATTTCCTATAATTTTTTTTTTGCTTATTTTCTTTCCTTTTTTTTTTATTATTTATTTCTCTTCTTTTTCTCCCTCCAAGGGATGATTTTTCTTCTTGCTTTGTGTGATTTGAATAATCTTTTGGTGATTATGTGGAGGAGAGAGAAGATTTGGACAAGATTTATTTCTTCATTTTTTTTTCTTCTCTTCTTGGGCAGGAATTCCTTTCACGATTTTTCTTGCTTCTAATTTGATGTGAAAATCCCCTCCATGAACTTAGTGCTTTAAGTGAGTGAAAAGTAGAAAATCTTCAACAAAATTCTCCAAAAAAAGACAACCTTGAGATTCGAACTTGAGACCTCTGGTGAGCAAGGGAATTTTGCACACCATAGCTCACCAACTACACTAGGTAGTTATTGTTGGAGAGATATGACGTCCGATAATGCTTAAAGCCTTTAAAATACAAAACCTGCAAAAAGAGAGTAAAACCCAAGGTAGCTCCATTCTAAATATATAAAATGCATGTTTTATTACCCTAGATTTCACACATAAATGTGCTCATCAATGCACTTCTTCAATCTTCATCTTCAATTCATGAATCATCCATGAGTATGTGGTAACAAATTGCTAGAGGTTGCCTTGAGACTATTACATCTGTTGTTGGTTTTGAGCAGTCTGCTTGAGATACTGATTTTGAACCAAAGCATTCTCAACTTGCCAATTTAAGGTAGCTTCTATTGGAGAAAGAGGAGAGACTAGACAAATAGTGCTTCTACCAAAGAACAGACGAATAGGACGCCTACTAAAGAATAGACGAATAGGCTGCACCTAGAGACTAGATGAACAAGACGTCTCTCAAGGAACAGATTAATAGGATGCCTCCCAAGGAACAAATGAACATGACACCTCTCAACGAAAATATGAAAAGGAAAGGTTAGACTAGATGAACAAGACACCACCCAAGGAATAGGCAGACAAAAAGGCTCCTAGAGGCCAGACGAACAGGAAGGCAAGCAAGCAATCGCGAGACATGAACACACAGGGAGACCACATAATGAACAACCATACTTAGCCTTTGAGCAAAACCCCCTAAGTAGAGTCGGACATTGAGACAAAGGTTTAGAGCTTGGCTAAACAGTAGACCCCAGTTACTTGGCCGAGAAGTGATCATAATATTAGTTATAGATTTCCCAATTATGTGATTGCAAAGCAACCGCGAGTCAGTTATTTATAACTCGACGGATGGAAGCCCTACCAACTGATGTACGAAGGAAGCCACCAACCTAAAAGGTGTATGGAGGAAAAGACTTGTCGACCGTTAGGATCTCAACGGATATGTACAGAGCCCACGAATCAATCACTAAGATCGGATGCACAGGGGTAGGAGTCCACCAACCATCATGGCTCCAATAAGCATGCGAGAGTCCGCCATACTGACCGAGGTGACCCCCTCGGGAAAAGGTCTCCGGATCTAAGGATGGGAGGACTATAAAAGAAAACGGTCCTAAAGAGGAAAGGTATGCAATCTTGAATCCTCAAAGCCTGACTGTTTCCTCTTCTTCTAGCAATCCTAACTTAAGCTTCGGAGAGCCTCCCTTGGAGATTGGCTCCAGGGTTAGTTCTTCATCTGTGACCTGTAGGTACCTTAGGAGGAAATACCGGAATCTGTAGTAACAAGAATACATCATAGTTCTTTCGGTGAAGCCATAATAGGAGAAAACCAACAAACCCAAGAGAGATGAGAAGATTTACTTTCTGAAAATTTCTGCTATTTCTCTATATTTTTGCAGCATCTTATCATTCAAAAGCATCTTTTGCTTAGAATGAGAAGGAGAATGAGATGGCCCATGATGGGAAAAGGATGAGCCAGCTCTTGCTCCTTTGATTTTCTCCTCCATTCAGTCCGAAGAAATGGAGCCCAAAGCTGAGGACCCTTAATCTTCCATATTTTGAAGATGTGGATAAAGGGGTTGAGATCCAAGACAAAACAGAGGGAGAAGAGGTAAAATCTGAAGAGACTATATATGCGAGATCAGTTTCTAGTGAAGTGGTCAAGGAAGTTGTGAATGATCAAGCCTATTCAACACAGTTAAGGATTAGGTTGGGGTTTGATTTGTATGTTGGGATTTCATTGATATGTGTGAAATATGATGAGATAAAAGGATGCTAATCAACTCTTTGGTAGAATGCCCCAAACGAATCTTGTTTATTGCACTTCAGAGGTTGGTGCACAGATGAGAGGAGAGTGCTCTCACAAGCTTGAAAAAATTACTGAAGGAATTAGAAAAATCAGATGTTAGAGAATTTATTATGTAAATAGGCATACCAAACCTATTCTAATTATTATTTGTTATCCATAATTTATTGTCACAAATGATTTATAAAAATTAGGTAATAAAATAAATATAAATCATACCAAATAGAGCTCAGATAGAATGTGGTACAGAACTCGTTAAAAAATAATGGAGATTTTTAATACATGGTTGCCCATTTAACTACGATAGACTCCAAAAAAATGATATGAGCCCTATGTGAATAACATTTCGACTTTTTCAAGTGAATGGGATAAAATAAATGAAAAAAATTGTTCATTAATTGTTTAGTTGGATTGAGATAATCAACAGAAAATATATGATAAAATTAGCATGATTGTGTGATTGAGTCCATGGATTTTAGTTAGTTATATCCGACATTGTGAGAGGGAGAGGAGAAGTTATGTAACCAATTTCCTGTAAATATTTTTCTTGTGGCTATATTTGGTTGCAAAGGATATTTAAGGGGAAAGGAAAGTGAAATTTTCATACTTAAAAAGAAACTTTTATAATCATTACTCCATGTGATCCCATGTGATTGTATAAACTACTTCATTTTTTAAGTAAAAAAAATTCATTTCCCTTTCCTTTAATTCCCCTTGCAACCAAACTAAGCCTATATTTTACCACATAATGTGCGAAATACAAAAATAAAGATAAATCGGAACAGGAAAACATATCTATTTTAACAAAAAATAAAAAAGAAGAAGAAGAAGAAGAAGTGGGAAATAAGTTCCTACACTCCCTGCCATATGGATAAATTATGTGACTATTCTAATTGTTTGATAGATAGATCGTGGTCCATATCAATTACATGTCAAACTTGAGAGCCTAATTCAATTAAATATCCTACCATATATTGACATGAATTAGGGCGACACATATAAGACAATGTGCTTATCTGTTATGAAATCTTGCATTGTATCAAGAGGAAAAGAAAAGATGACCATGGCCTTATGTTAGTAAAATTAGAAATGAGTAAGGCATACGATCACCTTGAGTGGAGCCTCCTCCTGAAGACCCTACTACACTATGGTTTCAACAAGACTTGGGTTGACCGGGTGATTTCTATGTATGTTTATGCATGCCTATGGTACTCTATAAATTATGTGCACTTTTCCATGCCTCAGATTTTCAGAACTATTTTCTTTTTTCATATGGAGAGTGTTCTTTGTAGGAGAACACAACATCCACCAATGCTCCCCCCCCCCACCCCCCACCCACCACCCACCACCCACCCACAATTTGTCTTCCTTTGCCCATATAAGTCATTTTACATTGGGGGAGGAGAGAGACAGACTGTGGCACAGGTCGTGGTCCCCCATAGAGAATATTATCCTTTTTTTATATGCAAAACTCGTTTAGAGACACATACTTGAAAGTTGCCATGTGAGCAAGATTTAGTGGTTTACATACCTTCATATCATATTAGAAGTTATGACTTCTAAATTAGGACAGAGTTTTCCTTTAACCATAGTGAAGGCGAATCCCTTGATCAGAGACTTTAGATAGGCACAAGAAGGTATCAGAAGGTTAAATTGGGCAATATACTAAAACTCCATAAAGTTTGTAAGCCATAAGATGGTGCAGTGAGCCTTACGCACTAGGGAAATAAGTTTTTCCTTTAAATCAGGTATGTGAGAGGTTGGAAACAAGGACCCTCCTTTGTTTTTTCTTTTGGTAAAGGGTTTTAAAAATAGAAACCAATGATGGAGTCGGATCCTATCAATTTCTCTTTAGAAAGACTTGGAATCGGCCAGAATCAGTTCCAAGAACCCCTAGAAGCGGCCATTTGATCTAAAAAGCCACTGATTCAGAGCGTCAGAAATTGGGATCAATCCTGGACGACTCTCAATCCGATTCACAGGTTTTTGAATCATGCGTGCGAGGGACAACTTCGTAATTAGGGTCAGGTCAACCCAGTGCGAAAAGCCGAGAGCAGTGGTAGAAGAGAGAGACTCTTCTTATCCAGGCTTTGATTGATCCTCGTTGTAGTTCTTTGAACCAATCAAAACTCACCATTTATCATCGCACGGACCAGGTTCAATTTCAACACTCTACGCGGATCAAGCCCAAATCTGACGGTCTATACTCACTCTCCTGGAATAGTAAAAGCTATATAACTCGGTTCTCCAGACCAACGAGT
>NC_056568.1:3037631-3056036 GCF_013358625.1 Macadamia integrifolia | reverse complement strand
ATTTATTTTCTTGTACTTTGAGCCGGCTCGAAATGAGTAACTGTTGGAAGAATAAGGATCAGTACAATTGTCTGACTGTGGCTCCGTTCCCTAGCTGAGCTCAAAATTGTTCTTCTATGTCTAGCTTATAAGCTCTTGAGGTGCCACGCCTGGGCCTAGCCATAGGGGTGCCTAGCTAGGGCTCGATATTAGGGAATGCCGAGCTTGGGCTCGGTCTTTTGAGGTGCCAAACCTAGGTTTGGTCTTGGCAATGCTGAGCTGGGGCTCGATCTTAGAGAATGCTGAGCTTGGGCTCAGTCTTAGAGGGTGCTGAGCTTGGCCTCGATCTTTTGAGGTGCCAAACCTGGGTTTGGTCTTGGTAGTGCCGAGCTTGGGCTCCGTCTTTTGAGGTGCCTTGTGTTAAGGTCTTTTGTAGTGCCGAGTCGGGGCTCGGGCTTGCATGCTTTAGCGCGTAAGGTCTTGAGGTGTCGAGCTGGGGCTCGAGCTTACATATTTTAATACGTAAGGTCTTGAGGTGCCGAGCCGTGTTCGGGCTTGCATGCCTTAGTGTGTAAGGGCTTGAGATGCCGAGCTATTCTCAGGCTTGCATGCCTTAGTGCATAAGGTCTTTGTGAGGCCAGGCTAGGGCCCGGCCTTGGTAGTGCCAAGCTTGAGCTTGGTCTTAGATGCTGTCGAGCTGGAGCTCGGTCTTTATGCCTGAGCTATTAAGGTCTTTGAGTTGCCAAGCTAGGGTCTAGTCTTGGTAGTGCTGAGCTTGAGCTCAGTCTTAGATGCTGCCGAGCTGGAGACTGAGCTCAAGCTCAGTCTTTATGCCTTAGCTGTTAAGGTCTTTGAGTTGCTAGGCTAGGGCCTGGTCTTGGTAGTGCTGAGCTTGAGCTCGGTCTTAGATGCTATCGAGCTGGAGCTCGATCTTTATGCCTTAGCTGTTAAGGTCTTTGAGTTTCCAAACTAGGGTCTCATCTTGGTAGTGCCGAGCTTGAGCTCAGTCTTAGATGCTGCTGAGCTGGAGCTTGGTCTTTATGCCTTAGCTGTTAAGGTCTTTGAGTTGCCAGGCTAGGGCCTGGTATTGGTAGTGCCAAGCTTGAGCTCGGTCTTAGATACTGCCGAGCTGAAGCTTGATCTCTACCTTAGCTGTTAAGGTCTTTGTTTCTTTAGAAGAGCCAGATATTTGGGAGAAGCTTCATAGTATATTAATGTGTGGTATGCAGTTGGGACAAATACATTGCTTCGAAATAGAATCTAATCCGCTCTGTGAATAAAATTGAATAACTGAGATATGGAAGCTAAGGTGCTGACAATATACAATCTACAAGACTAACACCCAATCACATGATCAATGCCTTTCATGCTCTTGACCAGCATATCATCAACGTAAACTTCCATATTTCTTCCGATCTGTCTTTGGAACATTGTGTTCACCATCCTCTGTTAAGTGGCTCTGGCATTCTTTAGGCCAAAAGGCATTGCAGTGTAGCAATAGTTACCCTGAGTGGTGAGGAAAGCAGTTTTCTCCTCATCTTCCACCTTCATCTTTATCTGATTATAGCCGAAATATGCATCCATGAAGGTCAGCATCTCGTGGCCCATAGTCGAGTCAATGAGGGAGTTGATCCGGGGGCAAAGGATAGTAGTCTTTGGGATAGGCCCTATTCAGGTCAGTGTAGTCTATGCATATCCTCCACTTTCCGTTGGTCTTCGGAACCATGACCACATTGGCCAACCAAGTCAAGTACTTTACTTCCCTCATAAATCCCGTGGCTAGGTGTTTGTCAACCTCATCGTTGATGATGGTGTCCCGCTCAGTCGCGAAGTTCCTGTGCTTCTGCTGGATAGGCTTGAAGCTAGGGTTAATGTCCAGACTATGCTCGACTATGGCCCTGGAGATGCCATGCATATCAGAAGCCTTCCATGCTAAAATATCAAATTTTTCACTGAGGAAGTTCAATATTTCATCATGGCGCTAGGAGCTCAGCAATGCTCTGAGCTGAACTGTTCTTGATGGCTCGGCCTTAGTGATTAGGACAACAAGCAGCTGTTCTACTGGCTCGGCTCCGGTCAGGAGGTTTTCATCTCGGCAATCAACAATTTCTCCCGTACATGCTAGGCTTGAGTATGGTTTCTTGACAGATTTTATGAAGTTAGCATAGCATTCTCGGGATTCCTTCTGGCTGGACTTGCATTCCCCGACTCCATTGCTGGTGGAAAATTTGACTTTCATGTGCTCAGTGGACACAATTGCCCTAAGGCTATCGAGACCAGCTCGGTCAAGGATTGCATTGTAGGGTGAGGCGATCTTGGTAACCATAAAAGAAACCATGGAGCTGGCTTTAGGGTCCCCGTGCCAAGCCCTAGTTTTATAAAGGCTTTGTAGGACATGAGGTTAACGGAGGCTCCTGTGTCTACTAGGACCCTGTGAAAGAGGTGGTTGGCCACCACTAATTGAACTACGACAGCATCGTTGTGAGACCAATTCAACTCTTCCAGATCTCTATCAGAGAACGTAATGAGTGGATCCGTTCTGAGGGCTTTGACAGGTTGTTCCATGATGCATACGAACCGCGCGTGTGCTTTGGCTTTTCTAACTGATTCCGAAGTGGGTCTATCCATGATTGTTAGAATGGATGGACCCACTGGCTGGTTATCATACATGTTAGCTCGGCCAGTGGCTGGTTCCTTCGGTGGCTCAGTCCTATCTCGGCTCGACCTTGTATCATCTCTCCTTGGCTTGGGCCAGTTCCCTCCATATTTCTGCTTCAAATACTTGTTAAGGTATCCAGCCTTGATGAGCTCATCAATTTCCCTTTTCAGAGACTTGCAATCTTCATTGTCATGCCCATGATCTCGGTGGTATCAATAGTACCGGTTGGAGTTCCTCTCCTCTAGTTTAGCCATCATTGGCCTGATCCAGCGAAAATACTTATGATCCCGGATCTCTAAGAGCAGGTTTATTCGAGAACGATCAAGTTCATATCGCTCGGGTTCATCAGTGTCAAGCGGTCGATCTGTTCTGTTCTTCTTCTGCTCGCGGGAATTGTCCCTAGGCCTCAGAGTCCTTTTCTTCTCCTTCTCTGACTAAGCACCCCTGTCAGCTATCCCTCTGGCGGCCAGAACTTCCTTTATGTTGGCGTATTGATTGCATCGTCTTAATAGCTCGGACATTGTTTCTGGTAAGTCAAGGGCCAGAGACTAGACCAGATCAAGGTGCATTACCTCGTTGCACAACGTGCTATACGCCACTTCTTCCGGTAGGTTTTTTACCTCCAGTGTCACCTTGGTGAATGGAAAGGAACTCCCTTATAGTCTCTCTCGCTCCCTGCCTCATATTCATCACGTTTTGTATAGTTTGCTTCTGCTTCATACTTGCTTGGAAACGTATGAGGAACTCACTTGTCAGCTCTTCATAGCTGCAGATGGACCGTGGATGCAAGTTTGACATCTATACCAGCATTGCTCCTTTCAATGAGGCTACGAAGGCTCAGAAGAGAATGCGTCTAACCTACCATGAACCATCATGACCGAGCTATAATACAACAGATGATCATAGGGATCCGTGGTGCCGTCATATCCATTGAAGACGGGTATCACCAAATTTAGGGGTAGTTTGGCGTCTATCAGTTTGTCGGATAGTTATGGGCCGGAGTTACAATTATGTCGATCGGGTGCCTTTACCTCTACATTCCTTCTACTCGCTCAGTAAGGCGCTGGATGCGGCTCTCCAGGTCGTCCCTTCTCCCCTCAGCTCAGAGATCCAGGGATTAGCGTGCCCTTTCACCACTTCTGGGGCTTCTTCCTCGGCCTTAGTGACCACTAGGCCAATTCTAACCTTGTCATGGTGCGCCTCTGGTCGGCCTGATGGGCGAGTTCTGACCCCAAAGGGGTTGATCTCACCGTGCTATCCTCAGAGTTTTCTTATTCTTCTCTGTGCGGACACGTGCCTCTAGTGAGTCTTTGAGGCGACAACTGACGTCTTCCTACCTGAGGTGGGGATCTATGGACATCATGTGTCTCTGGGCTCTGGTGATGCGCGGAACGATGAGTTCTCCCATTCTGGGCAGGAACGAGACCTTGCCTGCACCCCTTGGTAGGAGAGCGGGGTGGTACCGAGTGAACAGTGTGTGAGGTTCTGGCCAACCCCCTCCTTGCTGTTGATTGAGGGGTGACACTGTTGTTAGGAGATTCATAGTTGAGTTGTCTGCCTAGAACAGGCCTAGGCAGCTGAGCTGAATTAGTTCGTGGCACTAAAAGTGTTAAACTGAACTGACGTATGAAGTCCCACACCAGTGTGTTTGTCGCTAACACTTGTAGCTACAGGCTCTGCATCTGCTCTTCCATGTTGGGTGAGTTACCAGGGATGATGGGATATGGCGAAATAGCAGAGGGTTTTGGTCGCGCTGATCCCCCTCTCCCTGGGCAACTTAAGCATCAGGCCTGGTTTGCTGGGGTCCTCGGGGAGGGGTCTCTGCTGGAACATTCTCCTGCTCTGCCATTGGTGGTGAATGGGGATGTCCAAGTGGTAACTCGCGGGTGGATCTTAGTCATGTTGTTGGAGAAGAAACGACATTCTCACTCCTTAATTGCATTGGTCCAATGTGACTTTTTGTAACTGAATCCCACGGACGACGCCAATCTGATGTGGCAAAAATTGACCGATGATCTTCCTGCAGTTCCTAGTGCTTTAGCTGGCCTGTACAGAAAAGATGACAGGGGAGAGCCGGACTGACTCGACAGGGGACTCTCCGATGCCTAAGTCAGATCTTTCCACATCAGATGCTCAAGAGAGCTTTTTCAGTGAAAGAAGTGATTGATCCCTCATGATGGAGACTTGCCTTGGTATTTATAGGCTACTGATGGAGGGAGAATGGGAGATGATTGTGAAGAGTCCTATCTAGGCATAGAGTCCTTGAGGGGAGTGGCTTTGTGATTCTGGGATTATTATGGGTCCTAGGGTATTCCAGGGGAATATTCTCCTTTTATCTCGAAAATGCTAATCGTGTGAGGGATAGATGTCTATGGTGATGTGTAGTGGATAGAGTCCTGTTCTTGTGAATAGGGATTACGTTCCTTGAATGCAGGGGTGGACGAAAGCACATTTCTAGAAACCTTGTTGTTGATGTCAATCTATGGTGACGGCACGGCCTGATGGAGGGCCGAGGTGGTAGCAAGGCCTGATGGAGGGCCGAGGTGGCAGCATAGCCTGATGGAGGATCAAGGTGGTAGCACGGCCTGATGGAGGGTTGAAGTGATAGCACGGCCTAATGAGATGCCGAGGTGGTAGCATGTCTTGATGAAGGGCTGAGATGGCAGCACGGCCTGATGGAGGGCCGAGGTAGTAGCACGGCCTGATATGATGTCGAGGTGGCAGCACGACCTAATGAAGATGCCGAGGTGGCAGTACGACCTGATGAAGGGCTGAGGTGGCAGCATGGCCTGATGGAGGACCGAGGTGGTAGCACGATCTGATGAGATGCCGAGGTGTCAGCACGGCCTGATGAGATGCCGAGGTGGCTGCTCGGCACAAGGAGAGGCCGAGGTGACTGATCAGTCTTCTGTTCAGGTTTACATGCACGCTTCAGCCGTGCTAAGGAAGGGGACATATTTTACCTCATCAATGTCCTTATGAGGAATTCTTAGAATCTACCTCTCTTAGTGTCTTCTTTGCCCATGAATATCGTTAATAAAATCACTAAAATTCATGTTTCCCCTTTGGTTGACAAGTAGTGGTGTTCTCTCTTTAGGAAGGGATCACTGACTACAAAGTTAGCTGTCAATTATTTGGTTTCAATTGACTCAAATAATTCTAATGGAATGCCCAATAGGTGCTCATGCTCTTATTTGTACGTGCATTGGTGACGATTCTTTTGAAAATTGAAACTCCATCCAAAATTTAAGATTTTCTTCTAGAGGCTTGTTCTTATTCTGATCAGAGTTTATCTTTCTTTTGAAAGTTTGGATTGTGTGCTTTTTTGGGTGATCATATTTCAGGTTATTTCTTATTTTGGGATTTCTCTCTACAATAAAATTTCTCATGAAAATTTGTAGGCACTGCAGTTGCTGGGTAGCGAATCAAAAGAGTGCCACTGCAGCTAAGGGTGTTAATCAGTTCGGTTTCGGTTTAAACGGTGCGGATCGGTTTGGTTCATATTTATTTGACTAAACCATAACCATACTATTTACTAAACGGTTCCACTTTCTGAAACCGTGACCGTTTAGTAAACGGTTTTGGTTTCCACGGTTTCTAAATGGTGTCGATTTTACGGTTTTAAACGGTTTCGATTTCGATTTATTCTATACGATTTATAAAACGGTTCACAATCGGTTTGTTATAACTTGCAACCATCTCTAAATTGAAAATCATAAGCTTATTCAAAAATAATCGGCAACCATAAATAAGAGATTCTATATTAATGATGGTATGTCTTAATTTGATAATCTAGTGCTATTTCTTTGCATGGTCATTCTCCAATGTCACTCGATTTATAACCCATGATACTTTTTATCTCCCCGAGCATTCCCTTATAAACCCATAAACCCAAGTTCCTAATTCTCAAGGCCGTGCAAATGAAAGAGATGAATGAATCATCATATCCTTAGATTAGAGTATGGGAAGAAGAAGAAAGAAGATGGGAAGAATTGAATGAAGACTGTTTGGTTATTTTGTAACTAATAGATTAATTGTACGTACCTGATTGAGAAAACTAGGGGTTCAAACGATGAAAATGGAAGTAGGGAACACGAGACGTCTCAAATCCATTTCATTCTAATCGCTTTTACTTAGGGTTATATTTTTGGAAGTGATATACCGATTTTGCCCCTACTTTATTTAATTGTTAAACGGATTAATCGGATCAATTTAAACGGTTTAAATGGTTTCAATTTGGTTTGAAACCAACGAATTTCGTGGTTAAAACCAATCCAACCCGTTTAGGTAATCAACTTAAAACTTTAAACTATAACCGCACCATTTATTAAACGATTTTACAATTTTAATGTAAATAGACCGATTCAATTTCGAGAAACAATTTTGATTACAAATTCACATCCTTTTAACTACAGCGTGACAGAACCGGCAAGCAATTGAAGACAAATCAACCACCCTTTGACTGGCCACTTGCTCGCCACCAAATCAACCACCCTTTGACTGAACAAAAGACGATTATTGCTCCAAGATTCATAAGAGATTACTCTGTTGATTGCATCGAAAACATAAACTACAACTCTTAAAACCATAAAATACCAAAATCATTTTCTTGCCTAGCACACACTCACCTTTCGTATCGATCCTGTCCGATAGATTAAAACCAATCAGGGTAGAGCACACGGATCGTGTGCTTTTCAAAACTCTATATTTTGCCGTTCGTGTCTCACTTCTCCTTGCTGAGAAAAGCTTCTTCTGGAGCTTTTTCTCCCTCTGCCCCTGCAAAATCACTACATTTTCCTTCTCATTCCTCAAACCTCTCTCTCCATGAGCTTCCGTCACCCCCCTAGCCCCTGTTGTTACCTCCTCTCACCCACTCTTCTAATCCCTGTTGTGAACCTTTCCTCCTAAAGAATCAGAAGTTTTTTATTTTTGGCTGTAAATCTGGGAGAGTGTCAGCCCGGCTTTCGAATCACTGTATTCACTTGTCTACCACTTTCTCTCCATCTTACACTCTGTTTTTAAGTCCCTCCAAAACTTTCTTCATCTTGGTCTGATTTTTTCTCACGGCCAAAAGTTTTTGGCCTATGGGGCGACCTGGAGAGGAATTTCAGTAGTTTAGGGGCTTGGGTGGTGTTGGGAATTGTCTCTAGATTTCGATACATTATATATGGGCATAAAAAACATGATGTGTTACGTCACATGAGACCATAAATGGTTTGAAATACGGTTGTTGGTTAAGAAGATTCTTTTGGATGAAAGTGCTTTGGGATTGGGTATAATGAGTTTAAGAAGAGTCAGTCAATGCTACTTAAAATTGTAAGTGAATCTTCTCTAAGCATATGTTGTTGGAATTTCTTCAGGGAATTTTTTAATTCTTTTTCTGGATAGAGAAACTGAGTTGTAATCGATGGATTTGGTTAAACTTTTTCAAACATTCAAATTCTACTTTTTCATACATCCGACCCATAGTTTTAAGTATTGGTTCCTGATTGGTTGGTAATCTATATCGGCTGAAATCAATTCCGATACTTGGTTGATTCCGGATTGGATATTGTACTCAGTTAAAAAAAAAAAAAATCTAATATTTATAAAAATTAAGGGTAATATTAACCGATCCTGATGATACGGACAATCCTGAATTGATATTGTATCATTATTAAACTTAACTGATACCGATACAATACTGGTACCAAATAAATAAATTTTTGGTCTCATCCCAATTAAATATCTTCTGACATAAGTGAACGAATTTTGAAGAGGAAAATCAAACAAATGAATCTTCCATACACGTTCGTTTCGCTGTGTTTCACAAGAAGAAGCAGGAAAGAATAGGGTTTGACATAACCATTGCACTTTCCTTTATGGCGAGAGTCTCACCGATTAATACGTTGGCTTTAAAAGCAGGAGAGAGATAGAGGTAGACATAACCGTAGGCTGTTGCACTTACCTTTCCTGAAAGAGTCCCACCAATTTACAAGGGAATGGGGTGAAAGAAATGGCATGCCATGTGGAACGATAGAAAAAACAACTTCGTCCCCACAATTTTTTATCCCAATTATCCAAATGCCCTAACAATTCACTGGGGTGGGAAATTTCGTATAATGATTCCACCCATCAAAACATCATCAATCAAACAGGGCATAAGTGTTTTATGTTCTTCTAAGGGAAGAGTAGCTAAGGTATCCAAAATATGGACAAAGTAACATTAGATGTGCTATTGAATTTGACACAATTTTTAGTTGTTTTTAGTGAGTTATGACATTAATTTAAATCGTTTGAACAATGTTCTAGTCCAAAGCAGAGGCCTTTAGATAGCACTAAGCTTAATAATAACCCCATTTGTCAACCTTCATGCTGAAAACTTAGTATACTGCTACACTCCAACTGTCCTACACTCGGCAAGGGATTGGCCAAGCTCATGCTCAATTTTATCCCAAGGCCACATAAACAAGGAGTTTTATTGGTGGCATTTGAACTTTTATTTAATTCATTAAATATGAAACCTTGAGATTGGGATTCATAGTCATAGGAAAATTGCAGGATGAGGTAGAGGTCATGGCGAAGTATCAGCTTTGATCGATCTCAATTCTTGGCCAATACAATATCAATGGAATGGTATGCAAAAGGTAAAATAGTAAAAGAAAAATAAAAGCCTTTTTAATTGAATTCAAGGGTATTTCTATCTGATTTAGACCAATTCGATTCAGGATCGGATTGGTATCGGCCTTGACCAATCCTAATACCGATTCCATCTTCACAAATGTTTTATTATTCTACCCAAAAAAAAAAAAATGATATTTTCATTTTCATGAGTAAGATGACTAATTAAATATTTTTTTTCTATTTCAAATATTTCAATGTCCTATGCGCTTTTTTAATAGAATTTCAATTCCTATGATTAAGGGATTTTCTTCTTCACATTCCTTAAATGTCAAATAATTTGTAACATTATTTATTTCTCCCTTATCACACACTTTTTTCTTCTTAGTGAGAACATTTGTTATTTCACCAATGTGTGCTAAAAAAATGTGTGACAAAATAACAACTATTGAAAATGACATATTGATAAAACACTTTCGATAATTTTATGATTTAAGAATAGTTTTGAGAATAAGTTATTATATTTTAGAAAAATAAATGTTATATATATATATATATATATTATTATTAAAACACGTACAAAGGTTTTAACAACATCAGCATCAACATCAACTTCCTGCTCTTCCTTTTGTTATATAGAACTTTCTTTCAAGAATTTTGGACCTCATTTTTTAAGACTCTCTCTTGGGTACATTTACAGCTACTTGTATGTATTCCACAGCCAACAAACTGTTAGTATACATCAATTACAATATTGAATTACTCAAGGCAGCTTGGGGCTAATTTACAAACCGTATAGGTAAGGGTGGTTTTTGTAATTATAGCTTCTTCGCCTTCCCTTTTCCCTCTCCATCTACCCTCGCTCGCCAGCTTCCGCTTTAGTTTGGATTCCTCTCCCCATTCCTCCCTATGTTCTACACCCTATGGCTCCCCTAGGCCCCAGTCTACAATTTGTCCGCCTCCTTTCTGCATAAACGGTTTTGGGTACATGGAATCCCCTCCATTAGAATCTTATCTCACGGACATCTTGTAAGCAGAAGACTGTGGTTAGGTCCTCACAGAGGCCGAGTACAAAGCCTTGGCCTACGCCTCCGCATAACTCATTTGGTTAGAATCCCTGTTCAAGGAGCTTGGGTTTCCTCTGTGTGGCCCCCCCGTTCTTTGGTAAAAATATTGGTGCCACTTACCTATCAACAAATCCTATCTTCCATGAGCATACCAAGCATGTGGAGATAGGTTTTGCATTTTGTTCGTGAACGAGTTGCTAATCGTTAGCTATATATGCAATTCATTTCCACAAAAGGATCACCTGCTGATGTTTCACCAAGACCCCATCGATTATGGGTATCCAATTCATACGTGACAAGTTGAAGATCAGCCCTTGCGAGTCTTCCCCTTGATGGGGTGTATTGGCACATATTGAGTCCAACCAATCGGGTAACTCAATATTCGTCGCTATAGTTTGAGCAGCTAGGTTTCTATACCTCATGTAAGTTTTCACTATTGTAAGGACTCTTGGAGTTCCCTATTATATATGCTAGCTGACTAGGGCAACCTTTGTGTATATTTAAACCTATATTGTATCCTTTATTGATCAAGAATAATAAAATACAAATCTCCCCTTCTCATTTCTTTACCAGTTTTGGGGCGATCAGATGCGCCACTGGAAACTAGTATTTCGATATCTAATAGTGAGAAAGGGGGAGGGGGGGGAGACCTTCTAGTTGTAGCGGTCATCCTTGGTGAGGGGCAGAGGAAAATGAAGAGGAATTGGATCTAATGCGATGAGGCCCAGGCGAAGCCATTTGGTGAGACCTCCTCACACGACTTCTCCGACACTTCAGTTTTCTTGAACGTTACCTGCAAGAAGGAAACCAAATCTTCTCAAGCACAATTGCGAAAGAGTAGAAAGACTGTTCTAATCCATTCTAAAGCCATTGCAAGTGTTATTGTGTGTGGAAAGGTTGGGTATTGATAAGGTTTAACGAGTTCAACAGAAGAGACATGGGATCACTAGAGATTCTATAAATATATATATATATATATATATATATATATATATATTGTGGTAAAGATTTATATCGTTGTTTGATAGAATGAGAAAAGGATTATGGCATTGCCTCAAGGTTAAGAAACCAGCATCGAGCATGGGATCAACCTCCACCTATTCATATTTGAATTGGAAATGGATTCCACTGAAATACTAGGAAATGGAATTGGAAGGAAGAAAACAAGGAGTTGCATAGATCTTTTTTGAGTTTCTTATTTAAGTCTTATATGTCACATTAGATCTAGAGACTAGATCCTAGGTCTTACTAGTTTTTCTTACCCCAAATTTTTTTTATTAGCTATCTGCTATCTAACTAATTAAAAGAAGGTAAAAAAATAGCCAAGAAGGAAAATTCTAGTGCATTCATAACCGGTTCGAAAATGAGTTTTAAGTATAAAAAAAAATTGGATAAGAAGTTGATTGATTTTGATTTGAATCAATCGATTCTAACGATTTCAATCTGATAGTTTGAACCATGGTCTTCCTTGCTTAATTGATTTCCTCCATTAATTGTCAAAGAGTAAAAATGTCTCTTATCAGAGTAATAGTTGGAAAATCAAGTGATTCGACTTGACCCACCCTCTTTATAAACTGATGACTTAAGGCGTGTAGACACCACGGTTTGTCACTCCTAGAAAGCCGAAGCAATCATGAGTTGGGAACCCCTTGAGATGCTAAGTGATTTTCTATTTAAGGTTAAGATCTTTTCTTAGACCTAAGCAATGTATTTATGCTTTTATGTTGGCATAGGATGATTGATCAATTGAATCAAAATATTTTTAAAAATGTTGATACAATTAGAATTGACCAAGACCACCCAACAAATCGTAGACAAGTCCTAAATTGAGAAAGAAACTCAATTGGACTAAACCCACTGAGTCAACTCAAGCCAGAGTTATATCGACTCAGCCAATGACGTTGAATGCACTCTGGTAGATGTCATTTGCTTCCAGGCCAACATCGGCCAGATACCAATTATGTTGGCCAAATTAAAAATTGTGCCGAGTTCGGCGAAATTATAAGGATTTGGTGAATCTTTGTTCATATCTCGTTTCATTCTCGTTTTTGTCGTTTAAGCCATGCACCTAGACTCAGACGAAGACCTCTAGGACACCTACAAGACTCTAAAACCCATGCGACAAATATGATTATTTTCCCACACCCTTAGGAATATTTATTTCACATAAGACAGACACCAAATCTCTCTCCAAGGAGGAAAGAGATCACACCCCATTTGGAAGCATTTCATACCTTCATTGGTTGACCAAAATGTTGAACCCCCAACAGACACTGAGAGGAGGTGAATCAGTGTATCTAATTTTCTCTTCTTTAACAACCATATGGGTTGACTTGACAATCTCTGCAAACATGTTCCTGTTAGCACACAATCATATGCACACTCAGCCTCTCATAGACACTTCCAAGTGTGCACAATCATTCCACATTCTACGCACTTCTAAGGAATACAATAAGTAATAAATCCACACGCATAACACAAAAAATTTTATGAGGCTTGGCAAGATGCCTACGTCTCCGGAGTAGTGTCTGTAAAGGCTTCATACCTACTCAATACACTACTTTAACTACACCTATAGTTGGGAGCACCCCACACCCAAAGATTACAACACCCATTCCCAATGTTTGCACCAACGAAGAACCTTTTACAGAAATAAAACAATAGTAATGGGCTAAAGATTGCCCTACAATCAAAGTTAAGCTAGCATACTTTCATAACAATAATCTCCTATTGCTAGAATGCATACGTTAGCACAGATTATAATGGCAAAGTAAATATAAGGATAAAAATTCT
This sequence comes from Macadamia integrifolia, assembly GCF_013358625.1. Classification (NCBI taxonomy): domain Eukaryota; kingdom Viridiplantae; phylum Streptophyta; class Magnoliopsida; order Proteales; family Proteaceae; genus Macadamia; species Macadamia integrifolia. Next base: position 3,042,938 of record NC_056568.1, on the reverse strand, counting down.
TACATCTTTTGTCTAATGTTTACAAAGATGTCTCAGGATACTGTCTCTACAGACTGGAATCATCAACTCCCCTTTAGAGTAGGAGACTTGAACCTTCAAATGAGCTCAACAAGATGAACATTTCACTAAATTAGTTCTTTGTCTTCTTCTACTTAAAGCATAAAGAGACTTCAAGCCTAACTTCTTTTTTTTTCCGCAAAAGGGTTATGTTTAAAAAAAAAAAAAAAAAAAAAAGGAAAAAAAAATGATTACAATTTGAGTCAAAATAGAAACCAGAAACTCAGAACAAAAGATGAGAAGATGGAGACCAAACCCCCAACTTTGGCATTGCCATTAGTAAGGGAGGAAATCAAAACTCCTCAACTCAACAAAATTAATAGAAATGAAACCTTGATAAGCTCATAGCATCCACTCGAAGCTCATCCTTTATAGAGCGAGGAGGCTAGGGGAGAAGGAGGAGATTTCACTATGAGTTGCCAACTTCGCTAGATAATCCGCAATGGTGTTAGCTGCTCTAAAGCAATGCTTGATTTTCCACTGAATGGCGAAGAGATAGGGCCTCACAAAATGCCAATCCTGCAAAACATATCAGGTGATTGAATCTCTAATAACTGCAACTGTCACAAAAATTGAATCCGATTCAATCCAGAGATGATGAATGTCCAACTCTTTTGCCATCATTATACCTTGGATAAGACCTTGACATTCTAGTTCATAATTTGTTTTTACTCCAAGAAAAATTCCAAACAATGTAACCACCTTAGCATTCGAATCATGAATAACAACAACCCCCACTCTTCCAAGATTACTAAGAGAACAACCATCCACATTAAGTTTAAACCAAGAAATAGGAAGAGCACACCAAAAAACTTCTAGAGTACCAGACTCCTAAGAGAAAGGACCGAGACACCTAAGATTCTTGCTTAGATCAGGTCATTCACCGAAATGAGATGACACCTATAGGCCAAATGAGCTCCCTGATAGCAAACATTATCTATCACAATAATAAGTCAGCCCTCAACTCATTCCACTCAAATTCTCGACCATTTCTTTGCAGCCATAAGAAGAAAGGCACTAGGATAAGACCAGCCAACCAGGTTCTTTAATAGGAACCTGTTTACTCCTAGCTTTCCACCAAGCCACCAAATCAGAAATCGAAGCTTGAGGCAACCAGGTGATATTGAAACAAAAGGAAAAATTACACCAAACCGACTTGGAATACCTACATTCCAAGAACAGATGTTGTGGAGACTCCGAAGAAGCCCGACATTGCTCACACCGAGATGCCAGACAAATTCCCTTTAATTGAATAGCCTCCTCTATAGTTAATCTTCCATGCAGCAATTTCTATCCAAACATAGACTGACGAGAAAGAAAACGACTGTTCTAGACTAAAGAGTACCAAGGCACTTCGGGATCTCTCTCCTAATCCCTCCTAAGACGATTTTATCGAAAAGCAACCTGATTTAGGATTGCTCCAACAACACTTATCCACGACCGGATAAGAAGGAATGTTCACTGCCTTTTGAATTTATTGAATATGTATCTCATAAACTCAGAATTAACCTGCGGTGAATTCCATGAAAAGTCCTGAATGAAGTCTTTGACCGCTCGCTTCCTAGGAAAGAGGGAAGCTTCAACTCCCATCAGATCGTCAATAAACTAATCCTCCATCCAATTAATTCGCTCACCATTCCCAACAACACACCTTTCCTTTTAAGTAATAAATCTCCACACTCTTTTATTTCTAGGCCAAACCGAGGACGATTTATATGAACTCCTTATCACCCCAGTTGACGAAAAAAATCTTGCCTCGAAAAAATTGCCTTTTATTGAATCTTCATGCTTGACTTGCCAAGCAAGTGTACTTTGTTTACATCACGAAGTCATCACAGCCCCAACGAAAGCGGGGATCTCACTGATGGGGTAAAGAGAGATCTATCGGGGCTCTAACTATAGGAACCAATCGATGAGGAGGGGAGATGGAATGATAAAACTCCATGAAATGATTTTTTGCTGATCAAATAACCTCCAATGGTGACCATACACACTTTCCAAATAGATGATCATTTTGAGCTAATCACAATTGCCAGTAAACAGGGATATCATCTCCTTACTAACTTCCTTACATCTTGAGGAAAACACCTTATAACTATCAACCCAATCATGGAGGAAGAATGTGTCACCTTTCAGGGTTTTGAGAGACAAACTACTATCAAGTGACACTATCTGTACAAAAGGACAAGTCAAAAGAATATGGTAAGTTGATTATTGGACATTGCCGTATCACACATAATGGGGATCAACTGAGATATCTTATGGACAAAGATCAACCGAAGAGGCAAGGCCCTCAACACAAGCTCACCAAAGAAATATTTTACTTTTTAGAGAGTTGTAACTTCAAATTTGCTTTCAAACCAGTGCTGCCAAGATTTAAGAGCGGAAGAAGAAGCTTGAGACACATCATTTTCAACTTCTAGATTGGACAATAAGTGGTAAGCCAATTTAACCAAAAATATTCTATTTCGAGAGGCACTCCAAAGTATGAAAATCTTTGCGCAAGAACAAAGGAAGTCGGATTTTCAAAATCTCAATCATCTCATTAGGATTGAAAAGAGAAGCAAGGAGATCTCGTTTCCAAACCCTATTATCATAACCAATAAGCCGAGAGACTTTCTGAAACTCACAATTTGGAGGTATCTTTGGTTTGCATGTCGATAGAATAACTCATAGGCAATAGGTTTTGATGCACAACCATGCCTTCAACCATTGAATGTGGATGAGGGGTCGTTCTGGCCATCGGATGCTCGCGCACCGCTGCATCCACGGTAGAGGATTTTTTTCGATCCAACGGTATGCAGTGTTTGATGTACCTAATCAGTGGCTTAGAAGGGTGAAAATAAAAATAAATCTATTTTACAACAAAATTTGTATTTAAGGAACCCAAACTGTTTTCAAAAACCCTTTTTTTTTTCTGTGGTGAGAACTGTTTTTGAGAAACCTGAAATGACCTCTTTGCGAACTAAACTCAGGGCACTTCATATGTAATTTACCCAGAAAAGAACCCAGAGCTAATCATTCTTACCACATCAGTAGCAAGCGGGGAACAATTCTGGTCTTTTCTTCTTCCGGGTATCGACTGCTGGAGTGAAAGAGGATCGGAAAGGGAGGAGAGGAATGGCGGGTTTGCTTGCTTGGGCTGCAGACGTTGTCGGAGGTGGCGGCCAAAGCGACGATGAAGATGAGAGGAATCGATTCCCTGTCGTTAAGTTCACACCTGAGCAGCAGAAATACGCCCGAGATTTAGATGTGAAAGCTGCCTGTATCACCCGTTCGATCCAAGATCTACGTCTGAGACTCCCTCCTCCTGACATCTCTCAACGCCTCCCACACCTCCATGCCCATTCCCTCGCTTCAAATGCTGCTCTAGCCCTGCAATTGAATGCCCACTCCGCCACCCGTGAAGAGGTAATTCCATAATTGATATCTCTTATACTGTTAATTTTAGTTTCTTGGGGTCTAAAGATTGTATAGAGACGAAGATTAATATGTTATGCACTTGATGTGCTTTCTCATATGGGTGTTTGAATTTTCATTTATTTGTGGCTATTTAACAGTAAATTTGTTCAAAGTCTCAAGATACATTTTTACAAATAAATGTTTGTTTAGGATATCAACTCTTCTGCGATTATGTTGAATCAGAAAACCCCACATTTTGAAGTGACAACACAATTTCGCCCCATTAGTTTGTGGACAGTACTATATAAAATCGTTGTCAAATGCATGGTGAATAGATTGAAGCCTATGCTGAATAATTTTGACTGTCCCTCTCAGATTGCATTTATTCAGTCTCTAAGGATAGCAGATAATATCTTAGTTGCCCACGAGCTTGAGCTTTTCCATTACGTGAGGCATCTAAAGGGTTTCTCTAAGATGATGACTAGAAAATTAGACATGTGTAAGGCCTATGACAAGATTGAGTAGCCTTTTCTTGAGTGAGTTTTCTTTAGAAATGGCAACTGTGGAATATCATATTAAGCCAAATGGAAACCAGTTGCTAGAGTCCAGCCTATCCCCCTGCCTCAACCCCCTATCTTTTTATCCTCGCATCTGTTATTTCCAGATGATTGTCTGCTGTTTTTGAAGGCGGGGGAGCATGAAGGAGAAATTTAATGGCCATCATTAGGAAATATTGCCAGGCCTCACAGAAAAGTCAATATGGCCAAGTAGGGGATTTATTTAAGCAGCATTGCTGATTATGTTCAAGGACAGAATTGCTTCTGCTTTGGGCATGAAGTTAGTCTTAAATCATAAGCGTTATCTGGGGTTGCCTACCGAGTTTGGCAGAACCAAAAAGAGTTATTGAGCTCTTTTGTCTCTTGCTGGGAAGGAAGTTTTGCTCAAGGAATTAATGTCTGCTCTTCTCATCAACACAGTGTCTATATTCAAGATTCCTGTGATTAAATGTAAAACCCTTAATTAAGGTGGACAAAAGAATTTAGTAGCAGAAATGGTATTGGGCCTGTGTTGCAAAGGAGAATAGAGGGGTGGCTTTCATCATCTCCAGGATTTTCTTGGCTCTTTTAGCTTGCCAAGTTTGGAGGCTTATTCACAATCAAAATGTTTTCTGGGCTAGACTCCTGAAAGCCAAGTATATCTCAGGTTCTTCCTTTTCTGGGCCAGACTCCTGAGGTCTATTCTTCAGGGCAGGGATTTCCTCGTACAAGGATCCAGATGGACTGTGGGAGCTGGTACATCTATTTGCATAAGATGGTAAAGGGGCTTCCAGATCCTCTCTGCCATAAGGAATGGAGGGGCCTATTATGTGGCCGTGTTGATCGATGACATGCAAAGAGATGGAACAGCACAAAGATTAAATCCTTTCTCTCAGTAGAAGCCTTGACAATCCTTAGAATCTCCATCATTCTCACAGGGAAGAAAGGCTCTCTTATTTGGTTTCATTCCTATGATGGGAACTTTGCTGTTAAAACTATTCAGGCTAAGTTAATGGATGGACATGGCCCATTGGTGGGTGCTTCTTTCTCTTCATCCTCAATGATCTGTAGCCACAATTGGAAGCTTGATATTCCCCAAAACTGTGGTTTTTTTCCTATTGCAGTGCGGTTGAATTCATTAGCTGTTAATAAAAAATTATTTGCTTAAAAGTTGGCCCAATCTGATCTTTGTGATCTCAAGAAGGAACAGAAACAGCCACCCATGCTTCTTTTTCTCTCTTCTTCTTCTTCTTCTTCTTCTTCTTCTTTTATTTTTTTTTTTATTTTTTTTTTATTTTTTTTTTTTTTTTTT
>NC_056568.1:3022986-3037611 GCF_013358625.1 Macadamia integrifolia | reverse complement strand
TTAATAAAAAATTATTTGCTCAAAAGTTGGCCCAATCTGATCTTTGTGATCTCAAGAAGGAACAGAAACAGCCACCCATGCTTCTTTTTTTTTTTTTTTTTTTTTTTTTATATATATATATATATATATTGTAAAATTTTTAGCTTGCCTTGGTTTGGGTTTCAGTTTTCGTTAAAACCTAAACCAGAGGAGAGATTCATTGGAGCAGCTTCCAAGATTGGCTGTCTAAGATGGTTGCCTAGGCTGACAAGAGTCTGAAAAGGAACGGATAGGTCCTGAGCTGGCTTCATCTCTGTTAGCTGATCTGGAAAATGAGGAACAAAGTTGTGTTTTCAGGAGAAGAGCCCTTAGAATGTGTCCATGCGGAAGAACATATGTCTTTTGAATATTTGGAAGCTATTTTTAATTCTCATACCTCCACCCTGTTCTCAGCTGAATTTGTGAGAGACCTAGAATTTCAATCCCTTCAGATTTGGCTTGTGCTTTCTCTGATGGTGCATGGAACAAGAGGAAGAGTTGGCAGAGGGAGAGGAATTGTTATTCGAGAGCAGTGGTGAGTTTGTTGTAGCAAAGTGTTTGTTTGATTCAAATGACAATCCTGCCATTGTCGAGGCTTGTTCTTTGACAGAGGCAGTGATGATATGTTGTAGTTAAACTTGAAGAAGTAGTTTTTTTTTTTTTTTTGAATGGCCTTTCTCTAGTGAAAGTGAAGAACCAGTTTCTGGGATTTGATTGGCAACTGTGTCCAGTCTTAGTTGATATTCTTAGTTTCTTGTGGTCTTCTGTTGAGTTTAGCGTAAGAGAGTGTATTCCTGAGGCACATTCTTTGGCTAAGGCAGGGGCACGTTTTAAGAGGTTTTGGTGGTTGCAAATTGAAACCACCTGGTTTTTCTTTTCCTATTCTTTCCCTGCTGTAATAAGTGGTTTTACAACTTTTTGATCTGATATATTCCATTACATATATACATTTTGACTGAGTTCTGTAATCTGGAATATATTCTCAGTTGGATCATCAAATGAGCTTTATGGTGAACAGTGCAAAAAATATATCTACTATTCGACTAGCACGTGTGCTATTTGAAAAAAATCTCCAGATGATAAGCCACCTCATGGTAGCCTTGGGTGAATGTGATCAACTCAAAAGATTTATGAACCTAGTTGTTGATATTTCTTTTTCTGTCTTCCATTTTCCTTGGGGCTGCAAAGGAATGTAGATGGTTATTGATTTGGATCAACACCAACAATTATGCGTATGCGTTCTAAGGGACTAGAGTAATCATTTTTTCCTACTTCTCTAAGAGAATACATTGTTGGTTGGGTGCCTATGTGTAACATTAAAATTTCAAGTGTTTCAGAACACAGTGTGTAGCAGAAGTCAGGGCATGACAAAGGATATTATTTTATTAGTGAATAACTGTTGAGAAGTTCCCTCTGTTTAATTAGAATCAGTGGTAATGGGTAACTTCTTAATTAGAAGAGTATTTCTAATTCTATTCATTCAATGACTACACATGATATTCAGCGCAATATTTCTCTGACCCACCATTACATTGTAGTTGGCATAGTTGTCACAGCATTTAGGAAACCCAAGGCTTTCGAGGGGGGCCTGGTAATGTAAGATTGGGTCACAAGTGATCCAATCCCAGGTAGTATCTTTAGGAAATTCAATAAATTAAAATAGTGTGGCAGATAGTATGAACAAAACAGAAATAAGAGAATGAAGAAAAGAAAGGGAATTTGATGGAGGGTTGAGAAGGTGAAAGAAGAACTAGTGAATGGGAATCTCACTCTCACCTAGGGCATCTCACCCAACTGCATCCCACAGCACAACAACATAAGCCATTTTTTTTTATTCATAAATTCGTACTCCATGTTGTAGCCCCTTACGAACTTATATAGAAGACTCAAAACTGATTCAAATACTAAAAAGGAAAGGCTTAATCCAATCCTTAACTAATTGAGAAACCTAAACTGACTAGGAAACTGAAATAACAAAGAAAATAGACTCAAAATAGGACTCTAACTAAATTAATGAATTAAATCTTATTTTCCTACTTTTTACCTATATTTTAGGCCCATTAAAGTGGCCCATTATAAGGAAAACCCATGGGATCAAAAGTCCAACACATACATAACTTAACCTAAGGCTTATTTGCAATAAAATAAGCCTATGAAGTGACTAATCTGTATCAATTCGCCCTCTATTAGAAAAAATGTCCTCGAATATTGTAGAGTGTGAGGGTGATTATAGCATCGTGCACGTTTTCATCAAGTCGTAGAAAAATTCAGGTAACTCTTTGATAATAAGGATGTAGTCTAGAATGTGAGAAGCTCAATCTTCAAGATACTTTAATGGGATGATGAACTCCACATGTTCAGGGTCAACAATCTCAAATGTATCCATGGGATCATCCACATGAATGCCTTCAACCACTGTATTCTTGGCCTCCACAATTTCAATCTCAAGTTCCTTAGGATCTTTCTCTTGGTTGTTCACAGTCATCACAAATGTTGAAGCACCATTCTCCTTGGGTTTCTTGTCCACAATTGTGATTATGTTGCTTTTGATTTCATCCACATTAATCTCTCTGATAGGAACATCGATGACTTTCTCTCCCTCGACAGTAGGAGTTGTTGGATTTTCACCAATACTAACCTCAACTTCTGACTCTAGTTCATTGGTCGGAGGTGTCTTCTCTTGATGCTCCTTTACAATGCATTATGCAATAGAGACCGATGATTCCTTCATGCTCTTATCAATTGCAGGTAGCTTTTGAAAATGTGGTGGAGGAAAATACATTCTTCATTCATGCTTAGATAGGTACATGCCCACCAACTCGTATTGCATCTCGTCCCAAGTTCTAGGCTTTGCCCTTGAGCTTGAAGTTGCCTTTCACGGACTCTCCTTTGTATTCAAACATAATCACTCATCTGGGAGCAAATGTATTCTCTGTCAAGTTTTAGTTGTCAAAGTACACATCTAATTCATATATCCATTCAAGGAATTCCCCACGAAAATGATGTGACTGAGCATTAGATTGGGCAGCAGCAGCCTCCTTCAATTCTTCAAACTTTAGGTTCATAGTATCCATCCTTGTGTTTAGCCGTTGGAGGGATTTCATCACATCCTCCAGTGAGTATTGATTGGAGCTTTCTTCAACCTAGCTTTGATACTAAATAATGTAAGATTGGGTCACAAGTGATCCAATCCCAGGTAAGATCTTTAGGAAATTCAATAAAATAAAATAGTGTGGCAGATAGTATGAACAAAACAAAATAAGAGAATGAAGAAAAGAAGGAGAATTCGATGGAGGGTTAAGAAGAGGAAAGAAGAACTAGTGAATGGGCATCTCACTCCCAAGTTTAGGCATCTGACCTAGGGCATCTCATCCAACTGCATCCCACAGCACAACACATAAGCCATCTTTTTTTTTTTTTATTCATAAATTCGTACTCAATGTTGTAGCCCCTTACAAACTTATATAGAAGCCTCAAAACTGACTCAAATACTAAAAAAAAAGGCCTAACCCAATCCTTAACTAATTGGGAAGCCTAAATTGACTAGGAAATTGAAATAACAAAGAAAATAGACTTAAAACAGGACTCTAACTAAACTAATGAATTAAATCCTGTTTTCTTACTTTCTACCCATATTTTAGGCCCATTAAAGTGGCCCATTACAGAGAAAACTTATGGGATCAAAAGCCCAATACATACATAACCCAAGCTAAAGCTTATTTACAATAAAATAAGCCCATTAAGTGACTCATCTGCATCACCTGGACGCAAGGAGACACCAACATGGCTACCAAGGCGCCTGCCTAAGTGACCCCAAAGTGCCTTGATGCCTTGAAAACTATAATGTAATGTGCAAATATCTTTATAATTGAATTTGAAAATTTATAAAAAGAATAAGCAACTCAAAATTGGTAGAAGGCATGCTTTTACACTATTGTACAACTGCCTTAGGCCCTTAGTTGCTGTTGTAGTGGGTATGAGTTACTTTCCATTATTTTTAGCACATTGTTTAAAGAAATGTCTCTATTAGATGTCAATGTTTGGAATTTTTTTCAGGGGATGATTCCGAGGAAAATATGAACTGTGGCAGTTGTTTGAACTGAACATAATTTTTGAGGAATTGTTACAAGTTTTACTTTGCGGATGAAATAATAAATATGCAACTAGCTGAATGGACCTACATAATATGTAATATATTTGTGGATTTACCTCAAAGAGAGGTACTTCTGGTAAGGCTGTTAGTTTTATCCCATTGCTCATTTGACTCCATGGATCTCTCTCTCTTGCTTGTTCACTCTCTCTTACCAAACAGACGTGCATTCGAGTGCATGCTCACACATGCAGCACTCTTGCATGTGCATGCGTCAATAGAGTGATCTTGAAGTCATTTAATTCTTCTTCTCGTTATATCTATCAATTCTAAACTCTTTCCTGTTAAAGTTCTTATGTTCCATGATGCTAATCTAATCCTACGTTTTTGGATTAGCTTATTTACTTGCACTCATACATAGTGCAAGAGCCCTTGCCCACTTGTCACCACAACCGGAAGCCAAAGTTATGTGTCACTTGCAAGGGCAGCCTATGGAATGATATCCTGTTATCTTTTCCTTGCCAATGAGCCCATACATTTCCTACAAGCCGGAGATTTCTCAAGATCATGAGGCATGAACTTGGAATTATTCAGCTTCCTAAAAGTACTTTGTCAAATCTGAAGGGTAAAACACAATTGTGAGGATGCACATTTTAGAAAGTTAGTCAATTTTTCCATTTAGGTAACTAGTCAGTCCCCCAGCCCCCTCTCTCTCTCTCTCATCCCTACAGCTGTCATTCTTTCTTCTGTTTTTGGAGAGCAACCTGTTTTCTCTCCCCTTCTTCCCCCCCCCCCCCCCCCCCCCCCCCCAATCGCAGGCTGCTGATTTCTTAAAACCGGCACACTTTTTTCAGCCCTTGATTCAACTGAAAATCTCCTTTAACATGGGCTTGTGCTTCGCCAATCAAATCCTTGATCTCTTATTTGAGATCAAGTGTTGGCTGGCTTCATCAAGGAGTGGTGGGTTGTAAGTAGGATTGCACACTTAACTATATTAAAACAATGTAACTATAGAATTAAGAGCTTTAGTCATTTTCTCGAAAGTAGCAAAACAGTAGTTATATCGTGCTCAATGGACTGTCCTATAACATGTTAGGATTATTAGTTAGTATATTGACTTGTAAAAAATATTTCTTTCTTGAGATGCACTGAATATGCAGTGTTGGATTCCATACTTTGTGTTATAAAAGAGTAGCTGGCATCGACACAGAGTTTATATATTGGACAAGACTTGGCCTAAAAGTTGGCAAAAGTTTCTTTCAGTTGTACCTACTGTTTCTTTGGTATGTCTAATTATTGACTTTGCACTTTATGGCCAGGCACAATTGAGGGAAGTTGCACTGCAAGAAGAAAATGCTGCTTATGAAAAGACTATAACAAATTGTGAAAAGAGAATACAGGAAAAGTTGCAGGAAGCAGATATGCTGCAGACTAAGCTACAGGTTGGGTTGACAAAATCCTAGGATAATGTTATATGATTTCAGAACCTGTTTCTTTTGTGTTATTTTTCTGCATATTTTGGTGGTACTGTTCGTAATTATTTGCATTGTATGATCATCCACCAGGCTGATTGAAAGCCACTTAAGAATAAATTCAGAAACTGAACGACGGGACCTGTTATATAAGTCAAAACATAAAAAATAAAAAAATCAAATCAACTCAAACTCCACAATATTTTAGAGGAATCTATATAGTAACCTAGAAAGTTCTAAAACTATAATTTCAACCCAGGAAAAACTTTTGTGCATGCATGTTTGTGTGCCCCGTAGTCTCTAGACCCATCCATCAATGATGCAGTTTTCTCTCAAAACCAGTCCCACGGTTGAGGAGCTGAACTTTGCATTGCATGGATCTTATTATTCATCAATGTGGGCCAGTTTACCTCACTTCTGATAAATTCTTCTCATTATTTTGAGATATCCATCAGATTGGACTCAGCAACTTAACCTGGTTGACCTGAGGTCCTGCTTCTAAACCACTGAAAAATGCATTCAAATGATATGTAGTACTTAAAAATTTTTGTGTTTGCTTTGGTTGTTTCAAATGTAGGTAATGTAGACTAGGATAGGGGTCTAACCAAGTCTCAGTTTCAGGATCTTTTAATCTAAGAACAACCATAACCAACCCAACAATATAACATAAAATAAAAATAATATAAGATAGTCTAGCAGGCTATCGACTTCAATATGGCAGTACTAATGAGGTCAAACCAGCAGCAACCTTTTAGAACTAAACCAGGGACTAAAAGTAGTTCAATTGGATTCACAAACAAATGTAATCCATGAACCAAAGTCTAACACAACAGCAAGAGTCAAACCAATCCAATCGATCTCAGTTTCAGAAATTCTGAATAAACAGCAGGGAATATAGGACTGAAATCATCAACTAATGAAGTAAAATCAGTGAGGAATAGTATCAGCAACCAATTAGCAACACCCAACAGAAATTGATTCGCAAATCTGGGCAGAAATTAGGATCGGGCAGAATAAGGAGAAATCCCATAACTGTAGATTCCTTGGTCTGATGAGCCTCAAATTAAGGTTGAGTTCCCCTCTATATGATCTTAACACTTGATCAAAAACAGAGAGCCATCGGATGGCTGAATCTTCAGAACAGTACAGGGGCAGCAGGAGAGAAACTTGAGATTTCCAGAACCAGAAATCAAAAGCAGTTCAGATCCCTTACCTGGTTTGAAGAACCTTGCAATTAACTTTGAAAAGAAAAAAATAATAGTTGAAGAGACCTCTTGGACTTCACGCCGCAAAGAGTCAATTGGATCAAACACCAATTCCTTCAGCCTTGAATCAAACACAAGACAACTCTTCATGAAGAAGACAATAGCAACAACCATTATTTTTTTATCAAAATCATTCTAGGCTTTTAGGAGCCTCCTCTTCTTTATTTATAATGTTAATGGGGGAGGGAATTACAAAATAAAAGGTTCTCAAAAAGGAAACCAAATATTCTTCTAATACAATAGTTACTAAAAACTAAAATTAGAAACTAGTTGAAAAAGGAAACTAACTACTAATGACTTGACTCAATTAATAACTTGACTCCTAAGGAAACAAATATAACTCAAATCAAGCCCAATTAAAAAGGAAACTAATGGAAATGAAAACTAACTAGTAATCCCGTACTCAATCTTAGAGCCCCCCTTTTAGACCCATAAAAGTGGTCTATTACACTCAAAACACATGGGATCAATGGCCTAACATGTATGGATCCCAACCCTAGGTTTATTCCTAATAAAACAAACCTAGTTTGGTAATTAATCTACATCAACTCTCCCCATCTTGAAAATATTCGTCCTCGAATTTTGCAGTGATGAAGGGGAAACAACATGTGAGTAGTAGCTTTGACTATTCCCAAACAAAATTCTGGTTGCTTGTAAACTTATGGAATGTAGTCTTCAAGGCGTGGAGCTTTCTCTTTAAAAAACCATGATGGCATAACAAACTCTGTATGTTCGACCTTTGCATCTATACCAATTGTGAATGTTGCATGCATAGGGTCATCAACGTTGGTAACCTTCTCATCAAGGATTGGAGGAACAATCTCTTCCTTCTCATCATGAGTCTCAAAGACTTGTTGTGGAGTTTTTTCAATTACTACCTCATCTTCCAAGGCTTCAGTCTCGTCTACTACGCTCTCTTCAATGTAGAACTCTTCAGTGGAATCTTTTATCTCTTGACCTTCGGTCTTTGAAGCTTCAAGAACTATCTCTTCAATATAAACCTTGACTTCAAGTTCTTTTGGTTTGAATAGAGATCTTCACTTCACCTAGAGGAGCTTTGTCTCTTGGGGGTGCTGAAGTGTCAGGTTTAGTGGCTGGAAAATTTTTCTTGACCTCCACAGCTTAATAACGAAACCTTCTACCTGGTTGTGCTATAAGTTCCTCTGCTCGAAGGGCCTTCTCAAGGCAATCTCTCACTGTATACACATTAGCAACACCAATTCTTCTATTAATTTCAGCTCGTAATCCCAGTCAAAACTGAGAAAGTAATTGCCTCTCATTCTTCCTAATGCCTGTGCAAGAATAAAGTGCATCAAACTTATTCATATACTCCACCACAGTCATATTTCCCTGACGAAGAGAGTTTAGCTGGTCTTGTATATGAGCTTTGAAATTACGTGGCAAGTACTTATTAGATAGTTCTTGCTTCATCTCTTCCCATGTAGTAGGTTCTCTACCACGGTCCTCCAGTTCATACTCATAGGTTCTCTACCAATCACGAGCAGCCTCAACTAGCTTGGCATGAGCTAGTTTCATCTTCCGTTCCTCAGGCAAGTCATAATAATCAAAATAATCATCCAGAGCAGCTACCCAATCATAGAACAATTGGGTGTCATGTCTCCCATCAAACTCCTTCAGATCGAGCTTGACTTTCTGTGAATCTCCAGAGTACCTCTGATATGTGGGGCATTCAATCTCAAAATAACCCCTTACATATTCTTCAAAAGTAGGGTGCACTACAGGAACCCTTTGTGGTGCTCTTAGATTATGGTTTGCTCTCCTGTTAGCCAACTGAGCAGCTACATTCAATGAAGTTTCCACTTTATGTGTTGTATGTGAATCACCGGTAGGTTGTTGTGGTTGGGTCTCTACAGCCAACAACCTTGTATTCAGTTCAGTCCGCAAAGCTTGCGGTTCAACTTTCAATTCAGTTCTCCATTTTTGTAGAAACTCCATAATAGAAGCTAGGGTGGGGGTGTTCTCAGCCATGCTCTGATACCACTTAATGTAGGAATGGATTTGGACAACCAAACCAGACCCAAGACTTCATGATTTTATAAACCAGAGAACAACCAATAATCACCCAAAATTAGGCAGCAAACAACAGTCTAGAAGTAAAAGTCAAATAGTCCTTGTAAACCAGAATTTTCAAACCCAGAATTTGGAATTTCTGAAACAGAGATTACACCAAACAAATAGATTAACCAGCAGTAGGTATAGAGTACTAGATAAGCCACAATCAGAAACAAATACCACAGGAGCAGGTAAGTCGAACCAGATCTGAAATCTGGGCTGAAACACAGTAGGCTAGAAGTATTTAACACTTTAGATCAGACAAACCCATGGTCTGATTGGTCCCAAATTAAGGTCAAACCTCCCTTTTAATAAACCCAACAATCAATCAAAAGGGGAGGGTCATCAGCTGGCTGGATCTTCAGAACAATATAGGGGCAGCAGGAGAGAAACTTGAGATTTCCAGAACCAGAAATCAAAAGCAGTTCAGATTCCTTACCTGGTTTGAAGAACCTTGCAATTAACTTGGAAAAAAAAGAAAGAATAGTTGAAGAGACCTCTTGGACTTCACGCCGCAAAGAGTCAATTGGATCAAACATCAATTCTTTCAGCCTTGATCAAACACAAGATGACTCTTCATGAAGAAGACAATAGCAACAACCATTATTTTTATATCAAAATCATTCTAGGCTTTTAGGAGCCTCATTTTCTTTATTTATAATGTTAATGGGGGAGGAAATTACAAAATAGAAGGTTCCTCAAAAAGGAAACCAAATATTCTCCTAATACAATAGTTACTAAAAGCTGAAATTAGAAACTAGTTGAAAAAGGAAACTAACTACTAATGACTTGACTCAATTAATAACTTGACTCCTAAGGAAACAAATATAACTCAAATCAAGCCTAACTAAAAAGGAAACTAATGAAAATGGAAACTAATTAGTGATCCCGTATTCAATCTTAGACCCCCCCTTTTAAACCCATAAAAGTGGTCTATTACACTCAAAATACATGGAATCAAAAGCCCAACATGTATGGAACCCAACCCTGAGCTTATTCCTAATAAAACAAGCCTATTTTGGTAATTAATCTGCATCACAATGATGCTAGAGTTCTTTCAGAAATTCTCTTTAGGAATTTCGATCAAGACACCACGCTTCCTGAGGCGCAATGACCTGTCTAGTTCCAAGGGAATCAACTCTTATTCTTCTTTATACCACATTTCACATTTCATTTAAAATTGTGCATTTGTCAACTCATGCCAAATTAAAAAGAATGTCTCAACTCCAAATCAAAAGTACAAGGAACCCATAGACTTACATCTGGTCCAACACCATAAAACAAGGGTCTCTTATTTTTCAAAGGGAAGTCCCATCTCAAGACATAAGCTTGTTTCTTTCTTCTCAACAGGGTTTTTATACGTTCAAAATGGGTATCTTAGTCAAAACTTTTATTTTTATACATCAAGCAACCGAAAGGTATGATCATTAGCCAAAAACCAAAGTAGGACATCATCCTTTAGCAAGCTCTAAAAAACAAAAAGAAAACAAATAAAACAAAGTGGATAAAACAGAAACTGGTTTCCCTTCCCCACACTTAAGTCATGCAATGTCCTCAATGCAGGGAAAGAATTAAAAACGAAGACAATGCAAGGGGGTCATACCTGATTAAAAGTTAATCATCAGTGTAAAGAGGTTCATGGAGATCCATGACCTCTTCACTACCAGTAGTAGGAAACTCGAGAAACGGTTTCAAACGCTGACCATTAACCTTCGAAATTACTCTTGTTCCTGGATTCAAAATCTCCACAGTCCCATGGGGATATACATTATGGACAATAAACGGGCCATCCCATCGGGATCTAAGCTTACTAGGGAAAATATGCAATCGAGAGTTGTACAATAAAGTCTTATCACCAATTGCAAAAGATTTGCGCAAAATGTGCTTATCATGGAAAGCTTTGGTCTTTTCCTTGTAAATCCTAAAACTTTCATAGGCATCATTCCTAAGTTCTTCCAACTCAGATAGTTGGAGCCTATGATGAATTCCCGCATCAGACAAATCAAAGTTGAGCTTCTTGATGGCCCAAAAGGCCTTATGCTCTAACTCAACTGGTAAGTGACAGGCTTTCCCATACACCAAACAGTAGGGAGACTGGCCAAGGTCAGTCTTGAATGCAGTCCGATGGGCCCAAAAGGCATCAATGAGCCTAAGGGACCAATCCTTACAGTTGGGATCATAGTTTTTAAGGCGCTGGTGCGACTAAGGCGTTTGAGGGCCTGTCGGAGCGCCTTAGCAATAAGGCGGGCATAAAGCGTCGCCTTATTGACTAAAGCGTTCTTGTGTACTTTTTTTTATAAAACCAATCTATTTGACTCAAATACTAGTTAAATCCTATTACTCATATGCTAAATAAATATTAAATGTTTATATTCATACCAATGTAAGATATTCATCAAGAAAACAAATCAATAAAGTGAATAAACTAAGTTCATCATCAATTCATCATCAATCATCAATCATGAATCATCAATATTCAATCATGAATCATCAATATTCAATCATCAATCATCTTAACATATTAACATATAATATAAATACTTATGAAACAAAATTATAAATATAAAGAAAAGAAGACATAAAATATACAAGTATTTATTATACTTACCTCTATGATGCCATAATGAGTGCCTAAGCCCTAAGGTCATCCACTATATTTTTACTCCTGTCAAAGAAGTAATTAAGAACTTAGAATTAAAATACATCGAAAGTAAAAATCGAGATGCCAAATTAAATGGATGAGAAGTGACTAACCTGGGGATTCTTAATCATTCTAAAAAACTTTAAACTTCAATGAAGCTAAAACATAAAATAAACTAAAATGCTAAGAATTTAGTAAACAAAGAAAGTCAAATACTTAAAAGTTCAAGGACTCAAAAAACTTTAAAGTTTAATGACTCAAAATACGTCAAAGTTCTAAGACTCAAAGACTTTCAATCCAAATCAGTAATTAAATTAAAATCTTCTTCTTCAACTGCATTTTGTTGCTGGCTTGCATCATCTGGAGCTATGCCATAATCATCCTCAATGTTTTCATCATCACGAATATCCTCTTCACTCATCTCATCCACTTCTTCATCTGACAAATCCTCAAGCTCAACCCTCCTACCACGCCGGGTATAGCAAAGATTGGTTCCACTGGTAGATGCTGGAGCCCTCCTTGGTCTATTATGGCCTTGGTATGATGAAGATGCTCCAAGTGCTCTATCAACATCTCTCCAAGTGATATCATTCTCAGGATACACTAATTCATCCTCTGATTCACCAATCATCCACTCACTACTCCAATTAAGATCATCGAGCAACAATGGATTGTAGTTTCTACATTGTTCTTTTCTTTCTTGGAACCTTGCTTGAAGTCGGCGATTATATTGAATGTAGACAAGATCATTTAACCGCTGATGCTCTAACCTATTCCTCTTCTTGGTGTGAATCTGAAAAACATTAATAATATGAAGTTATCTACTTATCTTCAATAAAACCATATTAAGTGAAGTACATGTACTATTGTAATCAGAACTCAATTGTCAATACTCACAAATTCAAATGTGCTCCAATTGCGCTCACAACCAGAAGATGAGCAACAAAGACCAAGTATGCGCAATGCAAGCTTTGAAAGGTCAGGAGCAGTACTTCCATGTCGAGACCACCAAGAGACTATAAATATATAATATAAAAAAATAGGTTAAGTAAAAAATCAACATTTTAAGTTCTAAACTAATTAGAACTTTAAAAGGAAATATACTTACTAGGATTCAACTTGTCCCTTTGTCTAATCGCCATGTCCTTTGCAAAACTTCCTTGAACAGTGGTATACTTGTCAACCTGGACAATGATCTTATCTTGCAAGGTCTCATCAGGCACCAACCTTACAAGAACATCATTGAAGGCATCACTTGCTTTTTGAGCTAAGTCCAACTCATTATCAGGATTATCTTCTATTGCCTTAAAGAACTTGTTTGGATTGAGGAAAAAGGCAGCTAAATATATTGATCCATTCATCATAGTCTCACAACGGTGATCAACAATGGCTATGATTTTCTTCCATTTCCTTTCATCATCTTCAAAAATTTTTTTGATGTTCTTCCTTGCCACTTGTATTGCCATATATACTTCAGGCATAGCAGGCAACTCATCACCATCTACAATCCTCAAGAGTTGAAGAAGAGGCTGTGATGCTCTTATACAATCCATCACACCATTCCAGAATGTTGTAGCAAACACAGTCTCAGAAGCATTCTTCCCTGCCTCTGTAGATGCAAGCTTAGAACGGGACCATTCATCATCAACAAATAATTTTTTCAGAGATTCTCTGTGCTTGTATAAGCTCTGGAGTGTTAAAAAGGAAGAGGCAAATCTAGTCACTCCAGCCGTCACTAAGTCTCCTCCTGTTTTTTGCCTCATGGCTTCAAGAAGACGAGTGTGCCTGTAGATGAATGCAGTCAATTTCCTGCCCTTCGATATAACAGACATGTAAGAGCGTAATTTGCCTACTTCCTCCATCATAAGGTCTATGCAATGAGCTACACATGGACTCCAAAATAACCTCTTCCTTTTCTCCATTAGTAGTCGACCCGCTGCAACATAGTTGGCAGCATTATCAGAGACTACTTGAACCACATTATCTTCACCAATCTCTTCAACCTTGCTATCAAGTAGCTTAAATAACATTTCAGCTGTTTGTGATTGGCTAGATGCATCCACAGACTCCAAAAAAAAGGTCCCCTCCGGACAATTGACAAGAAAATTAATTAGGTGCCTTCCTCTCTTGTCTGTCCACCCATCTGACATGAGTGTGCATCCATGTTTCCTCCAATATCCTTGATACTTCACCTTTAACTCATCAATTTTATCCTTTTCAGACTTCAATAGAGGCCCCCTATAGTCATGAATTGAAGGGGGCTTGAAACCTGGTCCATATTGACCAATTGCCTCTACCAATTCCTCAAAACTCCTTAACTTTAAAGCATTAAATGGAACACCACTCTCATAAGCCCACCTTGCAAAATAAGAACGAAGTTTATCTCTTTCTTCTTCTCCTCTTACTCGGTTCTCCATTGTTGTTTGATATGAACCTTTATCCCTCCTTTCTGCAACCACTTCTTCAGGAGTCCTCCTCACATGCTTATCCATGGGACCCCTTACTTGTTGTTTGGATTGTGTTTGAATGATAGCTTTATTTCTTCTTGAAGCTGTCCCAGAGCTAGGGATAGGAAATGAGACCCCCAAATCAGATACTGTATTATGTTGTGAACGGGTTACTTCTGTAGGTCCATCACTAACATCCAAATCATCCAAACAATCAAAGTTCCTCTTCCTCTGGTTCTTCAATATTGCATCTCTCATCTCTTTAGCAATTGCTTCAGTTGTTTTCACACACTTGGCTACATCTCCATAGCCACCAATAAGATGTTGCTTCAACCGTTTTATTCCTCCCCTAACATCCTTCCCACAAAGGGTACATTTAATCCAATTTCTGTCAGATACGTCAGGCCAATACCCATATTTCCATCCAGGATCATTTGACTTAGCTCTCCTTTTCGGATCCTTGCTTGGATCAATCGTTGAATGTGCAGTAGCAGCCGTACTTGTATTTTCACCCCCACTGCTACCACCAATTGTTTCTATAGATAAGTGGAACCTGAACCTACACTTATCAACCAACCAATCATCTTTGTCACCATAGGAAGAAAAAAAAAAAAAAAAA